>NC_064626.1:956852595-957155625 GCF_023864275.1 Schistocerca cancellata
TACATATTTGACTGGTGCGAAATATGAATAGACATCATCTCTCAGCTGTAGATACGCGCCTACCAACTTAGTCTATATCGCACATCTCCTTCTTGGTACTTTTTTCCCGTTAGTGTATTATCAGCCATTAGTTTGTCTGTTGTCATTAAAGCTATTCTGTTTTGTCTTCACACTAAACTTACAGACAAAACATTTAAAAATGGCTGCACAGGAGATTGAAAAACAGAATAGTGATGTTTAGTTTTATGTTGTGCGTTATGAGGAAGAAGATCATAGGTCATATTTTGTCTGTACCCTTTCTTCTGTAGCCCCATTCTCCCCTGTAAATTTGACATTGACGCTTTATCTAGATCTACGAATCCTATAATCATGTTTTTATTCTTCTTTAGTCTAGTTTTCATAATGAACTGCAGCGTCAGAGTTGCCTTTCCGGTGCCTTTATCTTTCCTAAGTCGAAACTGATCGTCATCTGACGCATCTTCAATTGTCTTTCACATTGCTCTGTATGTTGACTGCCTGCTTAGCTGAGTGAGAACGTGCTTGCCTACCATGCAGCGGGCCCGGATTCTGTTCCCGGCCGGGTTGGAGATTTTCTCCGCTCGTGGACTGGGTGTTATGCTGTCTTCATCTTCCTCATCATCACCGACACGCAAGTCACCCAATGTGGGGCCACCTGCAATAAGACTTGCAACTCGGCGGCCGAACTACCCCAGAAGGGGCCTCTCGGCCGTAAGTACCATACTTTTTTTTGGTACGTTATTCTTGTCATAAACTTAGAGGCAGGAACTGTCCAGCTGATGTTGCGATAATTCTCGCACTTGTCAGCTCTTAAGAACTATATGTATCATTCTTTTCTGAATGTGAGTTGGTGTGTCGTCAGACTCATATAGTCCACACACACCAACGTCAATAGTCGTTTTGTAGCCACTCCTTTCAATGATTTTGGAAATTCTGGTGATGTTATCTATCCCTTCTGCCTTACTGGATCTTAGGTCTTTCAAAGCTCACGTGAAAACAATGTTATAAATAAAAAATCAAGTAGGAGTAATGCAGGAGTACGTTTAATAATGAATAAGAAAGTAGTAACGCGGGTGATCTTCTCTGAACAGCATAGTGACCGTATTATTGTAGCCAAGATACAGACGAAGCTAACACTCACCACGGCAATAAAAGTTTATATGCTTACTAGCTCCACAAATAATGAAGCATGATGAGGTAAAATAAATTATTTAGATAGTTAAGGGAGACTTCAATTTTATTGTACGAAGAGGAAGAAAAGGAAAAATAGTAGGTGAATATGGACCGGGGGAAAGGAATGAAACAGGAAGCCGCCTGGAAGAATTGTGCACCGAGCATAATTTCATCATCGCTAACACTTGGTCTAAGAATCATGAAAGAAGAATGTAAACATGATAGAGACCTGAAGACACCGGAAGGTTTCAGATTGATTACGTAATACCAAGACAGAGCTTTCGGAACAAGATTTTAAATTGCAAGACATTCCCATAGGCGGATGTGGACTCTGATCCCAATTTACTGGTTATGAACTGCAGATTAAGGCTGAAGAAATTGCAAAAGGGTAGGAAATTAATAAAAGAACCAGAGGCTGTTAAGAGTTTTAGAGCATTGACTGATGACCAAAGATGTTAAGTTCCATAGTGCTCAGAGCCATTTGAACCAAGCCATTAGAGAGAGCATTAGGCAACAGTTGGGGAGAACAGAGAAAAAGAATACAGTAGAAGGCGAATGGGTAGCTTTAAGAGATGAAATAGTGAAGGCAGGAGAGGATAAAAGGGGTAATTGACAGGGTCTTATGGGAATCCTTGTATAACACAGGAGTTACTGAATTTAACTGATGAAAGGAGAAAATATAAAAATTCACTAAAGGGCGCAGGAGAGAGGGAATAGAAACGTCTGAAAAATAAGCTTGATAGGAAGTGCATATTGGCTAAACAGGAATGGGTAGAGAACAAATGGAATGACGACGTTGATTTTCAGCTGACGACGGCATATGTCACCTGGAGCACAGTACACGTACTGATAATAGTTCCAAGGTTGTCCGCCATCAGACAGCGTAGTGGCATAGCTACCAGAGCGCCATCTGTGTCTACCGTTTAATAGCTAATGCTCACAGCCAGATGGCTCAGTGCGATGAAAACGTGTAAAGCAAGCAGCCAGCCATGTCACGAAGACGCAGTTATGCTTCCTACAGCCAACTGCTGCGTGAGACTGAACGGGGTCAAATTGTGGCCTTGCAGTGACAGGATGGTCCTTTCGGAGAATTACGACCCACGTTGGACGTCCTGCGTCAGCTGTGCAACGATGCTGATGTCAGTGGTGCCGTGAACATTCTCACGCCCATAGGCGAGGTTCCGGTTGCCCAGGCAGCACAGACGCCCACCAGGATCGTCGACTGTAAGGGCAGCAGTAGCAGAACGTACATCCACCACAGCACAGGTAAGAGGGCCTGTGAGTTCGGGCGTGTCACCATCAACTGTTGCGAGGGGGTTACCAGTCCGTCTCCCACACACGCCGCAGCAGCTACGTGCAGGGCTCGACTGGTGCCGTCAGAGGATCACTTGGAAGATTGAATAGCGCGGCGCGATCTCGAGCAATGAATGCAGATTCTGCATGACGCAGGTGACGCTCGTTTGCGCGTACGACGTAGACCTGGTGAGCGCAGTCTTGTAGAATGCATTCGTCCAAGACACAGTGGCCCCACCCCAGGTCTACAACTCCCGTTCGCCTTTAGTGTTTCTGCAGGGAAAGTTAACCAGCGCTCGGTACGCGCAGGCTATTGGTAGACCTGTTCTTTTGGCGCTCTTGCAACAGGAAAGTGATCTGTTGTTTCAACAGGATAATGCTCGCCCACACACTACTCGTGAAACTCAACATGCTTTGCAAGATGTACAGCAACTTCCTTGGCCAGCACGATCTCCGGAAGTGTCTCTAACGGAAGACATGAGGGCGAGAAGTGACTCCTGCAACTCGTCAACCAACAACCCTTACAAACTACGTGAACAGATCGATTAGGCGTGGAATAACGTATCTAAGCGCAGTATTCATCATCGTGTGATCGACTTGATGCCAGAGTCAGTGCCTCCAGTGCCATTCTTGCAAGCTATGTACTAATTTGTATGTTTCAGCATAGGTCGATACGTGGCATCTCAGACCGCTTGTAATATTGACCTGTAAATGTAATCATTTCATATACTCAACATGCACAGTTCTAACAATAAATATTGAATGAATTGGCAACCTGTAAAAGGGTGTACTGTTTTCTTTCCGGCTGTGTGTTTTCTTGTATCACCAGACTCGTTATATCGTGGCATCAGTCTCATTCACCAGTGACTATATTTCAACTATAACGTAAAACCGTCTAATACGTTTCAAAATGGTTCAAATGGCTCTGAACACTATGGGACTTAACTTCTGGGGTCATCAGTCCCCTAGAACTTAGAACTACTTAAACCTAACTAACCTAAGAGCGCCACACACATCCATGCCCGAGGCAGGATTCGAACCTGTGACCGTAGCGGTCGCGCGGTTCCTGACTGTAACGCCTAGAACCGCTCGCCAACCCCGGCCGGCATAAGTTTCAAAACCCGTCAACATTTTCCGTAAGACTGTTTTACAAAAACTTCAATTATCGTCACCTTTTACTGTGTAAAATTCGTATATAACGTCCACTACCTTTTTTTTACAAAATTCATCTATTATTGTCATCTTTTTTATATATTTTAACCATCGTTAAATATGTGTAACATTTGGGGTAAGAGCGGGTTTCATCCGCTGCCAGCCCCCTCCCTCCCCCTTTCCCCTTTGTGGGAAGCTGAAACAACAATACAGAAAAAAATTTTGCCACTGACGTTTTAACTACTATTAGATATGAAAACTTAGCAAGATGTCAAATGGAAATAAATCAGAAACAACAGAATTATTATTCTAATTTCTTTTTCGCTGTCTGCTGTCGCATTTGTCTTTACAACAGACTGCAATGAAAAGTACTAGAATATCATTGGGTACTGCAGCACATCCCCACTTTTCTGCGCAGGTTATATAAAAAAAATTTGTTCGACATATTAATTTTTTTTACATTGCCTATCGCTTAAGTTCTAACATTGTTCCGCAGTGCCACATTGCAAATATACTTAGTTTCCGCATTCTGTTCTCTGCAGACCACATGTTTAACAACGGAGCACGCCAGGGAACCTCAGTCTTTGTATTTTTCCCGTTGTCTGAAAGCATCTGGAAGTACGTTCGTCCTTAAACAAGTCTTTCACGCCATTCTGCCGCGTTTTTATTGCCAACTATGTCTTATGTAAATTTTTTTGCTCTGTACACATTACAAGTATTCCATGTCATCTGTCGTGTCTCTCCAAATTTCTGTTTTTAAATTATTTTCGTTTATGTTGCTTTTGACTGTCTTTGAATACCTCCTGTTTGTTGTTACCTCAGAAAATGTTCTACGTAACACACAACTTCACCCAGCATGGAATTCATAACTTTGAAAGCGCGACGCATTTCTGTCGCCTTAACGAGCTCTCTTAGAACAGAAAAGGTGACAACCTGAAGTCGCCATTACAGAAAGGACAGCCGGTGGGCGTGGCTTGGGTAAATGCTAATTACGAGATGACATTAGCCTCTAGCTCTGAAAAAAATTATACAGAGGATCCCGTAATTAATTAAGGAAACGCTAAGAGTGCGTAACATTCGTCCAGATAAGGAAATAAAACCGTATGGAAGTGCTACAGAAGAGAAATCAGGGAACTACGAGAAGTTTAAATTCAGTGACATAGTACAATTGTCGTGGGCTCATAAATCTGCAAAACAGCAGGATGTCGATGTTCACGGGACTAGAGGATATCTGGACAATAATCACACAGTAAAAATCTGCACTGTACAAATTCAGCACTCTTTGCTATAGGATTTTAGTTAGTGGCTCGTAATGTCGACACGAGTTATCTTCATTATTTCACGACGGTTTAACGATCCGCCTTTCTTTGTTGCTGGATTGTGTATGTAACGTATCTGACTTGAGTAATTGGATATATAAACATGTACAGAGAAGTATAGGACGAATAGTAGCTCACCACTCACGGATTTGGCCTTGGGCCTATTCCGAGTGGCCGACTGCTGCCTACAAGGCAGTACGAGACGCGATCTATAATCGTAGGACATGTGATCATCATATCACCAATCCTTCCAGCCTTTATTGCCAGTAGATGAGTCCTCACGAGGCTCAGTGGATCCCATTAAAGACCTCACTAGCAAAGAATCCCTTGAGTGCTAAGTCGCGAAAGACCGATGATGTTTATATACACTCCTGGAAATGGAAAAAAGAACACATTGACACCGGTGTGTCAGACCCACCATACTTGCTCCGGACACTGCGAGAGGGCTGTACAAGCAATGATCACACGCACGGCACAGCGGACACACCAGGAACCGCGGTGTTGGCCGTCGAATGGCGCCAGCTGCGCAGCATTTGTGCACCGCCGCCGTCAGTGTCAGCCAGTTTGCCGTGGCATACGGAGCTCCATCGCAGTCTTTAACACTAGTAGCATGCCGCGACAGCGTGGACGTGAACCGTATGTGCAGTTGACGGACTTTGAGCGAGGGCGTATAGTGGGCATGCGGGAGGCCGGGTGGACGTACCGCCGAATTGCTCAACACGTGGGGCGTGAGGTCTCCACAGTACATCGATGTTGTCGCCAGTGGTCGGCGGAAGGTGCACGTGCCCGTCGACCTGGGACCGGACCGCAGCGACGCACGGATGCACGCCAAGACCGTAGGATCCTACGCAGTGCCGTAGGGGACCGCACCGCCACTTCCCAGCAAATTAGGGACACTGTTGCTCCTGGGGTATCGGCGAGGACCATTCGCAACCGTCTCCATGAAGCTGGGCTACGGTCCCGCACACCGTTAGGCCGTCTTCCGCTCACGCCCCAACATCGTGCAGCCCGCCTCCAGTGGTGTCGCGACAGGCGTGAATGGAGGGACGAATGGAGACGTGTCGTCTTCAGCGATGAGAGTCACTTCTGCCTTGGTGCCAATGATGGTCGTATGCGTGTTTGGCGCCGTGCAGGTGAGCTCCACAATCAGGACTGCATACGACCGAGGCACACAGGGCCAACACCCGGCATCATGGTGTGGGGAGCGATCTCCTACACTGGCCGTACACCACTGGTGATCGTCGAGGGGACACTGAATAGTGCACGGTACATCCAAACCGTCATCGAACCCATCGTTCTACCATTCCTAGACCGGCAAGGGAACTTGCTGTTCCAACAGGACAATGCACGTCCGCATGTATCCCGTGCCACCCAACGTGCTCTAGAAGGTGTAAGTCAACTACCCTGGCCAGCAAGATCTCCGGATCTGTCCCCCATTGAGCATGTTTGGGACTGGATGAAGCGTCGTCTCACGCGGTCTGCACGTCCAGCACGAACGCTGGTCCAGCTGAGGCGCCAGGTGGAAATGGCATGGCAAGCCGTTCCACAGGACTACATCCAGCATCTCTACGATCGTCTCCATGGGAGAATAGCAGCCTGCATTGCTGCGAAAGGTGGATATACACTGTACTAGTGCCGACATTGTGCATGCTCTGTTGCCTGTGTCTATGTGCCTGTGGTTCTGTCAGTGTGATCATGTGATGTATCTGACCCCAGGAATGTGTCAATAAAGTTTCCCCTTCCTGGGACAATGAATTCACGGTGTTCTTATTTCAATTTCCAGGAGTGTAATTCGACGTCCCACATATTGTCCAGCATGCAACCGCAATAGTGCTTGCCAATTGCAGCAATGGGCGGGACTGGAGGTGTCCGACGGTGAGAAGAGCATGAGGCTGCAGGGCGTAGTGCAACTACTTAGTCGCCAAGTAGCTCACAACAGTGCTACAGTGCTAGTGGCGTTGATATAAAGCAAGCAAAAACAAATAAAACGTTGCATTGTATCTGCAACAACGGTCAGCTAAGTTTACATTTCGTCAGATGGGAAGTCAAGGAATTTTGTAGAATGTCAAGAAGTGGCAGATGAATTATTGGCGTTTGTGCCAAATGAGTCAGTGGAATGTGTGGTGTCGTATACGCTCGACTGTGCGGACAATTTACATAAGGAGTACAATGATGACGGTACATGCTTAACAAATGAAAGCGATATTCAAACAGGTTCGAGCCATTTAGTTTGTCATCCTTGTCAGTCAGGGAGCCACAAATTCCGTTTCCAGTGAAACGCAGTAAAGTACAATCATTGACGAAGGAGCGGGCACTAAACATAATTAAGTACATGCAAAATGATCCGCAGCACAGTAAAAGAACGATTATCAACAAATTTCAAATAAGTCTGCAGCAATATGACGGTGTAGTGCATTAGAAAAACTACCGATATTCAATGGCGGACAAGGCGCACTTTTTGCAAAAATGCTGCTTGTGCGTTTCAAGAATACTGGATACAATTTACAGAATGTGTACAATAGTGACCTGCTACATTATGCACATCAAACTGCGCACAACACAGATACCACTGATTTCAAGGCAAACAGTGGATGTTGTTTCCAGTATGTTGCTAAACAATTTGCGCTGCCGACCTTGAGGTTTCGCAGTAAACCGCTCTCATGTAGGTAATGAAGCTCATAAAGTTATCAGTTTTTTATGTTGCTGAGCAACAGTCATACAATAATTTTTAAATGAATACACCGCCATTTGACTGTATTATTGCTCAATTATGGCCCTGGTTTCGGCCTTTTACGCCATTTTCAAGTGATTCAGTTGATGTCATTATCATATATTGCAAGCCAATTTTGTGCTTGATGTCCTGCAATATATGTTAATGACATAAACTCAGTCACTTGAAAATGGCATAAAAGGCTGAAACCTGTGTCATAATTAAACAATAATACAGTCAAATGACGGTGTATTCGTTTAAAAATAAAAAAAAAACATAGTGAGGTTATCGTCCCCTGTGATGGTACATCAGGTAACGACGTTACAGTATTATATTTTGCGATAGGATACAGTTACGTTGCAGGCCAAAGTAGGATACTCGCCGTGTAGTTGGATACGGAGATCTACGGTATCAGGGCAAGTCTATTCCCGATTCATCTCCAATTGAGTAAATGACAACAGCAAGTGAAGGTGAAGAACGAAATCAACTAACCCACATGAGGGGGCCTTCATTCATGTCTTTAAGTCAACACTGTACCGTAAGGTTGTAACGACAGATGTATGCATTTTTTTGGCGATTATGTTTTTGCCTAAGACCGGGCGGTTCTAGACGCTTCAGTCTGAACCGCACAACCGCTACGGCCGCAAGTTGAAACCTGCCTCTGGCATGGATCTGTGTGATGTCCTTAGGTTAGTTAGGTTTAAGTAGTTCTAAGTTCTAGGGGACTGATGACCTCAGTTGTTAAGTCCCATAGTGCTCAGATCCGTTTGAACCATTTTTTGTTTGCCTACTCAGCCTCCCTGTCCGTGGCCGGTTGCTTGTATTCTACATTATTGGGGTTTTCCTCCTCCTGACTATAAATTGTATTCAGGTGGTTCCTCTTTAGGTGAGTAGCTTGGAGATAGGATTCTCTGATATGTTTTAACTTGTGGTAAATTTTGCTTGTGATGGTCGGGGTGCGTACTCTTTGGCCGCATGTTGTGGGAAAGTTTTGTTATGATATTAACGTGGACGTTCAGGAACAACGCCGTTGTTTCTCTGTTGACGTATACAAGTTATAGCCCTCCAGATTCCTCCGATTTGCTTAGCACATAAAATTACAGCTTGAAGGAGCTTCCCTTCCAAATATGTCTGCTAGTTACTCACATTATCCTGTTGTCTTGCATTTTTTAAATTGGGAAGAATTGCGCCACCTCGTATGCTCTAGAAAATAACTGAGTCTTTATGATTTTAATTTTTTGAACCAGGTACACGCCGCGCTAGCTATTTTCCATAATTGCCCCTAGCATTTTGTTGCGGAATATGCTAATTTTTTGATTTTACATTTATGGTCACCGATTTGTACCCCCGGCGTTACGCTATATTAGTTAATGTCTCGTTTCATAGGTGCTATGGGGTCTTCATTTCTTATTAGGACACCAACATCGTCAGAATATACTCTTACGACTAGCATTTAATCAAACATTGAAATATCTGATGATGTTTCGTTAAAAACCGCAGCAATGCTTCCATCGACAGCACGGAAAGAAACGTGGCACAACCCAATGAATGTTAGAAGATTTGGTTAACTGTCCATTGACTAGTACCTAGCAGAAATACCAGTGATCGTATTCCGAATGACTTTCATTACACTTCCAGACCCACTTATTACGTTACTTTCATTATGTTTTACTGGTCAGCGAGATCGAATTCTTTATTGGTATCTATGAAGAAAAGGGCTAATTTGATGTTGGTAACAGCTATTGAAATTACGTCTCTAATAACAAAAACAGCTGACATTATAGCCATTCCAGAGATACAAACCTTAAGTTTTGTCACTCCCTTTTTAAGCAACGGGGTCATCTTTCTGTTAATGGGTCGGGTGACAGTTTTGTAGTCGAAAGTTAAGCTTGGTAATAGGCTGAAGATTTTCGAAGTTTTTCAGTCCGCTCTTCTTTGGTAACAGGGCAATTTTGACCTCTTTCATTTCTTTAAGCACAACCTCACGACTAAACATATTATTTAAAACTGCAGTAAAAGTAGTCCCGATGATCTGTGATAAAACTCTTTGGGAGTTCCCCCTGCCCTGGAGCTTTGTTAGCTGGTGATTTATCATTGATTTCAGATACTTCATCCACGCTAAAATCAGCTACCAATTCGTCGTCTTTAGTGACTCCTTTGTTTAGCGTTGTATGGATCCAGGTATCATATCCTCCTGCATGTGATTCACGATGTAGAGTGACTGGTAATGCTGTTGTATTTCATTCACCTTCTTGTTTTGGTGATTGAGTATATTCCAATCCCCCGCAGGCAATCTAGGAATGTGCGTCTGCGGTTGGTTTGATGTTTGATGAGGTGATACATGGAACTTGTTCGGCTCCTGTTATGAATCTTGCTTTGAATCTGATCTTCAGGCCATCTAAATGTTTCCTTTTGATGGTAATGAGTTTCAATTTATTCCTCCTTGTGTGCTGTATGTGCTCGGTTTTAAGGTTGAGATTTTTGTACACTTCACCAAAACGACGAAATAAAATACATGGTTTTCTTTACATGATTGATTTTATGTTGTGTGTTAGTTACTAGACTTATTATTATGAGCCTTTTAGCAAGTCTGGTCAACCGGTCAGATTTTGTTGTGAAATTGCCAAGTGAAAGTAGACAGTTCCATGTTGATCTGACAGCGTTACGCAACTCTTCGTCGTCTTGGTGGAAGAAGTTTAACATACACTGTCCTTTATTTGCGGAGTGTTTTTCTAGGTTAAAAACGTATGTTTCGTTAAGGATGGGGAAAGAAATCCGCCATGTCCTTTCAGAGGAATGATCGCGGTATTTGCCTGGAATAGTTTAAGAAAATCGCTGAAGACCTGAATATGGATGGCTGGAGGCGGATCTGAATCGTGGTTGTCCCGAATGAGAGTCCAGCGTGCTAACCAGTGTGCCACTCCCTCGGTCTGAAAATGGAGCGAGGATGATATCTGAAATGAGCACTCGTTCATGAATCTTCTCTGCTGCGTGTATTCTCTCAATTCGGCTGTCCGAAGACTACATAAGTAAAGTATGATTCACAAATGCGGTGTATTTTAATTTCCATGAATCCCCGAGCCACAAATTCTTTATAAATTCACATGTGTGTGAATTCCTAAGGAACCAAACTGCTGAGGTCATCGGTCTCTATATTTACACACTACTTAAACTAACTTACAGTAACGTATGCTAAGAACAACATACACACCCATGCACGAGGAAGGACTCGAACTTCCGGAGGGAGGGGCCGCGCAATCCGTGGCATGGCGCCTTAAACCGTGCGGCCACTCCGCGCGACCTTTATAAGTTCTTGCAGTTCTTTAAAGCAGTTAAAATTCGGTCACTAGTCTTCCCCATGAAGTACACAGTTAAAGTCACCTCCTTTAAGTATATTTGGCGGATTTTGTTGCGAAGATAAATTATTTCATCTTGAAAGAAGGAAGCTAGTTCCACCTTCTTCCTACTGCCTGACGTGGCGTGAACATTTAGAGGGGTTAGAGATTAGATTAGGTTAGATTTACTTTTCTTTCCAATAGATAAATCGTGAAGAGATCCTTCAGAATGTAGAACACGTTAGAAAAACAAGAATACAAATAAATATTTACAAATAAAGTGCAAATATGCTAATGTACCTTTCAAGGATCTCGTCTGGAATGGTCGTCATGGATGCGGAAAAACAAAACAAAAAATCTTTAACACATTTTCTTTAAAAAGGTAATATATATCTTGTTAAAAACATGTAAATGTTAAATAAATTTAGATGCATATAATAATTCTTAGGTTATTGTAGCCATGCATCCTCAATATTTTTGCAGAGATCACTTTCCTACACTGATTTTGTACAAAAGTCAGATTGTCCTAATGCTTATTTAATATTATTATGAACAGTAACACATCAATTTGTTCTACTAAGATATTCATTAGTGAAGTATAAGGTGCTGTCCACCAATAAATCTTTTAGGATACCTTGAACTGAGTGTTATTAGTTGTTACACATTTTATCGCTGCTGGCAAGTCGTCAATAATTTATGTTCCTGCATAATCCAAATAGTAAATTTTGCAGCTGATGCCTCTCTCTGGTTCTAGTTTTCCAATATCTCCGACTGGTATGCCTTCATGGAAAAGAATGGACTTGCCTATGTTTTCTTCGACTGCGAAGCTCACGACTGTTTGAAACCCAAGTCTATTTAAATTTATTTGTGTCCTTTTTTTTTGGGGGGGGGGGGCAGTGTCCGCGTCAGACTCGACTATGAATTACTGCAGTGCAGCTATTTCTAAACCATATGCCAATCTGTTATCATTAGGGGTAAGAACTGTGTATGCTTTTTGCATTTGCGGATTATTTTAAGTTCCTGGACCACTCCATTTGAGTCTTTTGCAGTGACCCACAGTGACTCTTACCTTTGGTTTTTCGGTGCTTTATTTTACTGCTTTATTAAGTCGGGTTGTATACGGCTATGTACACTGATGCTACGCCGACCTACAGGTGAAGGTGACGGGAGAGCCAAATTGCCAGTTTATTATTGTTTCTCGTCTCTGACTTGCCATGCAAGCAAACACGGTGGCTGTCCTTCCAGCTTCCCTGTATTTACATTACGACTGGCACTTTCTTCTTGTTTATGTACACCGGCTGCCCTTTTCGGAAAGTTATCGATGCTAAGCTAGTACGAGAATGTTTATTTTCACTGGGTTCCGTGACTTCTTTATTCACTGAGGTACCTGGCGCCGGCCGATACGTGCAGAAGGTGAGGCAACGACTTCATGCGGTCTTTCCAACAACTGACTGAATGAATTCCTGTGTCCTGGAGTCACTGGCAACTTTATTATATAATACTGCTTCAGGCGCAGGTTCTTGAGGGCCCTTTTTAGATGACTTCCCGTTTGTAAGGTAACTCTTCTTCGTGTATATACTTTCATGCGATTTTCGTTCGGAAATACTGTGTCTTTTATAACCCATGATATTCCGATAATTTCTCCCAGCACACGAGAGGAACATAATTCAAATAAAATTTTTTAGAGTAAAAGAGGAAGTAATAGTTAAAATGGATTTTAGTTCTTTTTCTTAACGCAAATGATCGAGATAACGAGAGAGATGATCTGGGACAGAAGAGGCTATTGTCATCTGTTGGGATTAAGGAGGACTCAATAGAGAGGACATGAACTGTCAACGAGAGTGACATCAGTGCACGAGTGTGAAACTAAAAACATCGCCAGCGAATTTTCGAGGTAGTAGTTTCTTATTCTTAAGAATTCTCTCGATTTCTTGGATGAAAATATGAAATTTGCTGTCTCCTATTGAGATTTTGGACACGAAAACGTTTTGTTATGAAGTTATAAGAAGTAAAGAGGATTGAGTTTTGAGAAAACTTACGAGAACATGTAAATAACGAATGTATGGTAATTAAATGGAGTGATATAACAGAATGTAAGTAAACTTTCTTTTCATTATTCATATTGCATATGGTTTCTCTTCTTGAAAAACTTGAATCAGAGGTTTCTAGTTTTAAACACAAATCAGTACAAGGGAGTTTTTCCTTTGACGTAAATAAGCTGTAGTGAGTAAGAACCCCATTGCACTGACTTGGGACCGATTATAACTTTATTTTTAGAAAAAAGCGTGGCACGACATATATTCATCGAGTAGGTGAACTGGAATGCGATTGCACAGAGTAGTTCACACTGCAGCCGTTGGTAACATTTTTTTCTGTTTGATTACAACAGCGAGTGTAAGTACTAGCTGGATGGTATTAATTAGCCCTATTCACGCATTAACTCCATCCTTCCAACGGATAACGCGGGACATGCGACAGTATTTTATCAACGAATTGGATGGTGTATCAATGTATTCAAAACTGTAATTTGGGTGCGACGTATTGATATTGTGAAATTACAATGAAATCCAGACCTTTAGCTGCTTACAACCGTTGATAAATATCAACGGGAACAATTGAATATGTGGGCCCCGAACGGGACTCGAATCTGGGATCTCCTGATTACATGACAGGCGCTCTATCCGTCTGAGCCACCGAGGACACACAGATTAGTGCGACTGCGGGGACTTATCTCTGGCACGCTCCGTACCCACGTTTTCAACTTATCTGTCCACATATTACATTTGTGGTGCCCCTGCTCACTATACTTATTACTCGCGGCAGTCAGTCTAACGATTCTCGTAAGAGTTCGGGCAATGTGAGTGCAGCCGCACTGAATAAGACCATAGGCCGGTAATCCTTATCTATATCAAGATGGTATCTCTTCTTTCGGACCTATGATGCAGACTCATCATACAACATAGCAAACAGTTGTGCAGAACCATCTGTGTAGCGAGTAAAGGTTAAGAGATTTCAGGTGGAGCAGGTAACGACTAGGAATTTCCACGAGATCGCCGCTGCGGCATACATATCTTGTTGTCATGTGGTATTTAAAACAAAATATTATATTTTCCAGGTTTAAAGGAGAGTAAAGATAAAAGGAAATAAGGAACTTAGCTAAACCAACTGAAACCAATAACTAAACCAATAATTAAAATGGAAGCACACATAAAGAGTATTTATTAACAATAATAAATAAAGAATATTTTAAAGTAATTAGCTAAATATTAATAATATGTAAAATAGGGAAATGTATATTTTTCTACTATCTACGGATTGTAGCTTATCACAATTCAAAGCAGCCACGGCAACTGTGAAAACGAAACACCGTATATCCAGTGAAATCCTAATATTACTTTCTCTCACATTACGTTACAGTTGCAAAATCTTTATTTACTTTGCGTATAGTTCTTGGCTCAGTATCCTGGCTATCAAATTTAAATACAGAGCGCTCGAAACACTTCGTTCGCCTCACGGGCAAAGTCCTAAGCTCGCGTTTATTCTGTGCGCAAGTACCGTTTCGGCAATGCCTTAATCGAATTGTTCCTTTCGTTTATTCGTCGTCTCTTAGTAGCTATCACTGAAGCAAATTTTTTAGGCACAGATCTTTCGATGTTGTACTTTCTTCCCAGCAGTGGAAAATATGCCACGTAATGTGTCAGATTTTTGCTCGATTCGTCAAGTGATTGATTTTCAGGTACGAGATTATTCCCATGTAGTTTTTCGCTACGTGGCGTTAGTGGCAGCACTGTCTGAGTACGAAACCTGCACCTTATGTCCCGCAAACCACGATTTGCGACAGGATGTTGACTTTTATCCGCATTTCTGCAAACCACAAGCCACCGAGCCACCGAAAACGTGCAACCTATTTTGACTGTACCAGCGTTCATTTCCAATGTTTTTAACTTTACTATACTTAGTAAATACTTCTGTCAGATAGCAATTACCTGATTCAGTTGCGAGGTAAAGACACGAACAACTTTGTAACCAACATCCGCGATGGTAACGAAGCAGTACTTACAGTTCCACTGCTATGACGAAAATCAGTTCAGTCTCCGTGCTTCAACAGCCAGTCCAGTAACACGATTAAGCTGCTTTTCGAGAAAATTGTAGTGTTCGAGGGCACAAGTAAACCATGTCTACTTCTACATCTACATCTACATCTACATCTATATCGATACTCTGCAAATCACATTAAAGTGCCTGGCAGAGGGTACATCGAAACACTTTCACAATTCTCTATTATTCCAATCTCGAATAGCGCGCGGAAAGAATGAACATTTATATCTTTCCGTACGAGCTCTGATTTCTCTTATTTTATCGCGGTGATCATTTCTCCCTATGTAAGTCGCTGTCAACAAAATATTTTCACATTCGGAGGAGAAAGTTGGTGATTGGAGTTTCGTAAGAATATTCCGTCGCAACGAAAAACGCCTTTCCTTTAATGATTTCCAGCCCAAATCCTGCATCATTTCTGTGACACTCTCTCCCATATTTCGCAATAATACAAAACGTGCTGCCTTTCTTTGAACTTCTTCGATGTACTCCGTCAGTCCTATCTGGTAAGGATCCCACACCGCGCAGCAGTGTTCTGAAAGAGGACGGACAAGCGTAGTGTAGGCAATCTCCTTAGTAGGTGTGTTACATTTTCTAAGAGTCCTACCAATAAAACACAGCCTTTGGTTAGCGTTCCCCACAACATTTTCTATGCGTTCTTTCCAATTTAAGTTGTTCGTAATTGTAATACCTATGTATTTAGTTGAATTTACAGCTTTTAGATTAGACTGATTTAGCGTGTAACCGAAGTTTTCCGAGTTCCTTTTAACACTCATGTGGATGACCTCACACTTTTCGTTATTTAGGGTCAACTGCCACTTTTCGCACCAGTCAGATATTTTTTCTAAATCGTTTTGCAGTTTGTTTTATCTTCTGTTGACTTTTTTAGTCGATAAACGACAGCGTCATCTGCAAGCAACTGAAGACGGCTGCTCAGATTGTCTCCCAAATCGTTTATATAGATAAGGAACAGCAAAGGGCCTATAACACTACCTTGGGTATTGCTTGCAATCACTTCTGTTTTACTCGATGACTTTCCGCCAATTACTACGAACTGTTATCTCTCTGACAGGAAATCACAGATCCAATCACATAACTGAGACAATATTCTATAAGCACGCAATTTCACTACGAGCCGCTTGTGTGGTACAGTGTCAAAAGCCTTCCGGAAATCCAGGAATTCGGAATCGATCTGAAATCCCTTGTCAATAGCACTCAGCACTTCATGTGAATAAAGAGCTAGTTGTGTTTCACAGGAACGATGTTTTCGAAATCCATGTTGACTGTTTGTCAATAGACCGTTTCCTTCGAGGTAATTCATAATGTTCGAACACAATATATGTTCTAAAATCCTGCCGCATATCTACGTTAACGATATGGGCCTGTAATTTAGTGGATTACTCATACTACCTTTCTTGAATATTGGTGTGACCTGTGCAACATTCCAGTCTTTGGGTACGGATCTTTCGTCGAGCGGACGGTTGTATATGATTGTTAAGTGTGGAGCTAATGCATCAGCATACTCGGAAAGGAACCTAATTGGTATACAGTCTGGACCAGAAGACTTGCTTTTATTAAGTGATTTGAGTTGCTTCACTACTCCGAGGATACTTACTTCTACATTACTCATGTTGGTAGCTGTTCTCAATTCGAATTCTGAAATATTTACTTCGTCTTCTTTTGTGAAGGCATTTCGGAAGGCTGTGTTTAGTAACTCTGCTTTGGCAGCACTGTCTTCGATAGTGTCTCCATTGTCATCGCGCAGAGAAGGTATTGATGGTTTGTTGCCGCTAACATACTTCACATACGACCAGAAACTCTTGATTTTTTACCAGGTTTCGAGACAAAGTTTCGTTGTGGAAACTGTTATAAGCATCTCGCATTGAACTCCGCGCCAAATTTCGAGATTCTGTAAAGAATCGCCAATCTTGGGGATTTTGCGTCTGTTTAAATTTGGCATGTTTCTTTCGTTGTTTCTGCAACAGTGTTCTAACCCGTTTTGTGTACCAAGGAGTATCAGCTCCGTCGTTTGTTAATTTATTTGGAATTTAAGCCACATCTGGTCTACACTTGTATTATTAATTTGGAATGAGTGGAGATTGTCTTTCAGGAGGGCGTCAAGTGAATTTTTATCTGCTTTCTTGTATAGGTATAATTTTCGCTTATTTTTCGAGGATTTGGGGATTACAATATTCAATCTCGCTACGACAACCCTGTGTTCACTAATCCCTATATCGGTTTTGATGCTCGTTATTAACTCAGGATTATTTGTTGCCAACAGGTCAAGTGTGTTTTCACAACCGTTTACTATTCGCGTGGGCTCATGAACTAACTGCTCGAAATAATTTTCAGAGTATGCGTTTAGCACAATTCGGATGATATTTTATGCGTACCTCGGGAATTAAACATGTGTTTTCGCCAACATATCGAGGGTAGATTAAAGTCACCACCAACTATTGTCATATGAGTCGGTTACGTGTTTGAAATCAAACTCAAGTTTTCTTTGAACCTTTCAGTAACTGTACCATCTAAACTGGGAGGTCTGTAGAAGGATCCAATTATTATTTTATTCCGGTTGACAACAATGACCTCTGCCCACACTAGCTCACAGGAAGTACCTACTTCAATTTCGCGACAAGTTAAGCTACTTGTGACAGCAACAAACACGCCATCGCCAACCGTGTATATCCTATCTTTTCGGAACACGGTTAGGTTCTTCGCCAAAATTTCGGATAAGCTTATATCCTGCTTTAGCCAGCTTTCAGTGCCTATAACGATTTGAGCATCAGTGATGCTATTAGCGCTTGGAGCTCAGGTACTTTCCCATCATAGCTACGACAATTTACAACTGTTATACCAATGGTTCCTGTATCTATGTTCTTCCTGAGTTCAGCCTGCACCCTTTGTGACTGAAGCCCTTCTTGTGTTTTCCCGAGACCCTCTAACCTAAAAAGCCGACCAGCCCACGCACCACACAGCCCCGGCTACCAGTGTAGCCGCCTCCTGCATATAGTGGACACCTGAGCTATTCAGTGGAACCCGAAACCCAACCACCCTTTGGCGCAAGTCGAGGAATCTGCAGCCTACACGGTCGCAGAACTGTCTGCGCCTCTGATTCAGACCCTCCACTCGGCTCTGTACCAGAGGTCCGCAATGGGTCCTGTCGACTGTGCTGCAAATGGTCAGCTCTGCTTTCATCTTACAAGCAAGACTGGCAGCCTTTACCACTTCTGTTAGCCACTCGAAACCACAGAGAATCTCTTCTGATCCAAAGTGACACACCTCATTGGTACCGACGTGAGCAACCACCTGCAGTTGGCTGCACCCTGTGCTCTTCATGGCATCCGGAAGGACCCTTTCCACATCTTGAATGACTCCACCCGGTATGCACACGGAGTGCACATTGGATTTCTTACCCTCCTTGTCAGCCAAGTCCCTAAGGGGCCCCATAACGCGCCTAACGTTTGAGCTCCCACCTACCAATAATACCACCCTCTGCGATTGCTCGGATCTTGCAGGCTGAGTGGTTTCCTCTGAAACAGGACAGGCGACAGCATCTGGCTCAGCGACAGTGTCAGCCACAGACAGCACCTGGAACCTGTTTGTCAGACAAACCGGGGAGGCCTTACGTGCGGCCGAGCGGTTCTAGGCGTTACAGTCTGGAACCACGCGACCGCTACGGTCGCAGGTTCGAATCCTGCCTCGGGCATGGATGTGTGTGATGTCCTTAGGTTAGTTAGGTTTAAGTAGTTCTAAGTTCTAGGGGACTGATGACCTTAGAAGTTTAGTCCCATAGTGCTCAGAGCCTTACGTGCGGCCGCCTGGGAAGTCTTTCGCCGCCTGCTTCGCCCCGGGGCGGCCTCAGTGCGAGCAGTAACTGGGTTTGCCACCGATGAGGACCGATCGCAGGACTCTGACGTGCTGGACGTCCGTTGGATCCCCACGGCCGGCCCACAACAGTGGCGCCCATCCGCTGCAGCCTCAAGCTGTGTAACCGAAGCTATCACAGCCTGAAGCTGAAAGCGAAGTGTCACCAACTCGGCTCGCATACGCACACAACACTCGCAGTCCCTGTCCTTACTAAAGACCTTGGAAAACTAAACTATGCAGATAAACGGACTATTTGCACGTGCTGCGCAACTCTACTGTAGACCCTGACGAAAACGCACGAACTCCGTCTAGTAATACGCAGATATTCAAAAACCTAACTAACGAAGCACTCAAGTGAAACTAAATAATTTGCCCCTGATTAGGAACTTTTATTATGTCACAAGATCAGTTTACTTTCTGTCTCAAACGAAAACGCGAAAACTGTGGCTATTAGATCTTAAATTTATACGCAGAAACTCAAGAAACTAAACTATTAAGGCACACAGATGATGCAATAAAATTCTCTCCTGGTTAGGAACTCGTAAATGACACAAAAGCGTTTACTTATCTGCTGCTGCGTCTGTCGTGGTCGGCTACTGCTGCCTGACTTCATCACTTCTGTTTCCTCCTGCATCCACCATACAGTTGTGTACTTCTAGTAAACATGGCTGATTCAGGCGTATACATTTCGAATTCAAATTTCATGGTATTTTTCCTTGTAAGCTTGACAGATATTTTGATAATTAACCCAGGAAATAACAGCAAATGAGCACTCAGTAATGTAGGAGACAGAACGAGACTACCTCTCTCTCTCACTCTCTCTCTCTCTCTCTCTCTCTCTCTCTCTCTCTCTCTCTCTCACACACACACACACACACACATAGAGAGAGAGAGAGAGAGAGAGAGAGAGAGAGAAAGAGAAACGAAACGTAAACGCAGATGACACAAAACATGTCACTTGTCAGCACTAGAAACTGGAGTACATAGCACGTCCTCATACTATTTCATCTCAAGCGAAACTAACCATTCGTCCACGGAGGGGTGGTCACGAATGACAACTGTCTTCCATAACTGACAGGAAAGCATAACAGAAATGTTTAAAGGTGTGAGTTAGTAGACGCTCTAAGAAATACCGGCAGTGACCATGCTAATTTATATTTTCGAAATACCAAGAACAAGCTAGTCGTATTAATGAGACATTGTTGAAGATACATTTAAAGCTTTTCTTAAAATTAGCGCTACCAGTCACAAACTTTGTCAACTATTGTATTACTTATTTATCTAGCGACATGTTTCGAGGTTATACCTTATCTTCAGGCTAAATGTCATTACAAAAACAACTTTATAATAAGGTGCTACTGATGTTACATAGTCTTTTCGTAAATTCTGTGGTCATCCTGTGGAAGAAGAGAAAACTTAGTAAGAACTGATGTCACTTTGGAAACTGGACTGATGTTTGCACGAAAATGTTTTGTAACGGTCACTCACTTTGTTCTTCTGATTTTCGTGCAAACATCAGTCCTGGTTCCAAAGTGACATCTTCTCTTACTAAGTTTTCTCTACTTCCACGGGATGACCACAGCATTTACGAAAAGACTATGTAACATCAGTAAGACTTTATTGTAACATTGTTTTCATAATGCCATTTAGCCTGAAGATGAGGTATAACCTTCTAAACATACCGTTAAATCAATAAGTAATACAATAGTTGACAAAGTTAGTGACTGGTAGCGGTAATTTAAAAAAAAAAAAAACTTTACATATTTCTTGAGACAATCATTGTCGAAAAATAATGAAAATGGCTTCAAATTGTTGAAGATGCTGATGACTCCCTTGTTGCTCATGGCTATATAGCGTCAGTGACAGCGCTTTAAAGAAAGAGGTTATTCACAAATTTGTGAGTTCACATGGAACTAAATTTCATAAACGCGTCTGCAACATTTCAGCAAAGAAACTTGTACACATGTGAGTTACGTTCATCATTTGTGGCACCTATCATTTTCCACTAGAAATCGACATTTACCTCTTCACTTTTAAAAACGCTTTTTATAATAACTGCTAATCACTCAATGTATGACATAGCCTTTTTTGCCGTTAAGGATTCAGATTATTTCGTTCAGCATCAGATGATGGAAGTGCTCACAGTAATATTCAAAATAAAAGCACGAAATAATTATTATGGTCATCAGTCCACTATGGGCAGTTCCATTGCACAAGCAGTTAGTTATTTCAGCAGTGGATCATGTAATTTCTGTCACATACGCGCGTGTGTGGGTATGTAAATATGCCGTGAACACAAAGTGAAAATTTCCGTTTCATTAAAAAACATAATAACTTGAGTCAAAGAACCACACTTTCTGACAAATATCTAAAGTAACATAAACTTTAATTTGTACTGTTATTACTGTGACTCAAATAACACATAAACAAGATGCAAATCCATCGAAAGACAACAACATTTACAACGCAATGTCTAATCCAAACCAAAGTGTTCAAATAATCTCTCAGAACGACACATGAAACAATTTGCACTCAAAATCATAATTCAGCTCTGGAATACTGTAAGTTTATTCTTTGATAAAAATAAATAAATTACTAATTAAAATAAATTAACTACCCAAAAGGTAAATAATTTAATTTTACGATTCTAGCTTCTTTTCGTATTTGAAATTTGTAAGGCCCATTAGCAAACGTTTTTATTGTTGAGTCATTTCAGTGAGCAAGAGAGTTACTTTTAAATTATTTTTGTAAAAAAATTTTTGGGCACATTAATAACATACAAATACAGGTTATTTTATTAACCCAATGACACTCGGCTGTGATTAAGAATAGGTACAACAGCTTACCCCAGCTGATGATAATTAAGAAAATTTCAGACAATACATACAGTATATCATTTATACTAAAGCAACTATGTAGCTGTTACGTTAATATTTAAACGTGCACTGGGACAGCGTTTTACATGGTAAAATTGACGAAATCTTGATTACAGTGAACTCTGACGATGACTATTTTAGACAGTCAGTCGGGCTCTCTTCTATATTTTTGTGGCTCGGGGAACGTGGCGTACTATAATTATGCCTGGAGCTTTTGTTAGGCAGCATTTGGCTCTCTGCTGGCCACAGAGAAGTCGTTTAATGCGAATTATGTCCTATTCGCAATTCTTCCAGTTCACCTCACACCCAATGGCAAGCGTTACGTAAGTTCAGACTATGGAGCGGGTCACGCACAGCAATTTTCTTCTGTTTCCAAGGAACGTTGTAAGACTACCTAAATCTAACAGTTTCGATTTAAAATTGTATGCTAGAACGAATTCCAGAGTATTTAAATATAATTTCTGTATTTAGCGCAGTGCGAAAGAGGAGTTTGATATGCTTGTGGCTGTAATGCTTGCGTTGTTCAGCACAATCACGAATGTTGCGAGATAGTGTATTTCCATTAGCACTCGAATACTGCACACCACACGTTTCTACATGTCATGATGATGTATAGAATCAAATTGTAGAGTGTCCTAGTCCTAATGGTGACATGTTCTTTCGAACCATTCACTATTGTGGTGACGAATGCAGACATTACAATAACAAGCGCGTTAATGCTATATTTTGCAGTACATGGAAAATGAACTTTTTCAGAAAGAAGTGAGAAATCTTGTTTACTCATGGCAATGCAGCTACAACTAATTATTAAATACAGTGCAGCCACCTGATGGTGAAGTAAGCGTTCTAAATCGGCAATAGTAAGAAACAACAAAATGTATTAAAATGTGCTCATAAACTGATTGGTTGGAAGCTGGTATTGAACATGGTTTACCGTACAACCACGAAACTCTGAAGCTGTCATATGCGATCAGAGTAGGTTTAACCATAAAACGTTCTTACATGACCGGTTTCTCCATTAGCAATTGATTGCAAATCTAAAGAAAGGCCTTATGTAGCTTTACGTATGACATGCAAAACATATTTAAGAGGGTACGCTCAGACTTGACATGTCGAAAATTGCCGTGATTTTTTGCCACTCGTAGTTAACGTTACTAAAGATCCGTATGCCAAATTCAGCTGCCGATACATACTAGTAGTTACCTAAATCGTCAGGAAAGTGAAATTTCTTGGCTTAGCGCTTATTCCTGGATCTCGCTGTTTCTCGTTACTGTGGGCGTAGTGCGCATAATCGAGGAAGTGCGGACGTCTTGTTATTGGCGCTGCGTTGTTGTAAAGGAAGCTCATATTCAACTTCACAGTTCGTCCCTGTAATTTATGGTGCATATTTGAAAACACAACATGCGAACCATAGAGCTTCAAAAGGTGACTGATGTAAGCTTCGATGGGCATCCAGTAAGTTATGCTGGAAGAAGGTTTACAGGAATAAGGTTAATTTTCAACAAGATTCTAATATGTCATATTATTACTTGCTCTTTTGGCTACAAAACCCTATTTTTCAACATAATTTCCGTTCAATTCGACGGACTAACGCCAACTTACTGGGAGGGCCTCCCATCATCCACGTACTGCTTTCCGCGGAGTGCGGCCTTCATTGGGCCTGTTGGAAGTCGGAACGTGCGCTACCCGGGCTGCAGGGTGGATGAGTAATAGGAGTCCAAGCTTGGGAATATCTCTGTGGTGCGCAGACATGTGAAGCCTCGCGTTGTCATGGGGAAGGAGAAGTTAGTTTGCATTTTCTGGCAACGAACAGACGTCTTCAGTTTTGTGAAGGTACCGCAATACATTTCAGAGTTAATCGTTGCATCATGAGGGAGGACGTCAAACGGAATAACCCACTCAGACTCCTAGGAGATCGTCGCCATGTTGTTACCGAGTGAAAGTGCGGCTTTGAAGTTTTACTTTGGAGGAGAGGTGGTGCCATTTTGTTCCCTGTTCGAAATTATTAACCCATGCTTCGTTGCCTGTGACGAGGCAAAAAGTTATCACGACCAGCCTCTTAACGCGTAAGCAGTTTTGCACAGAACTATTCTTCGTTGCTATTTATGGTTCTCTGTTAAGTGTCGAGGAACCTAGCGGGTACGCTCCTTTGAGTCCCCCAACTGGTAGGTGAGAGTGTTTGCATCACCAGTAGAGACGTCCAGGCTGTGCAGCGAGGTGTTTCATTGTGATCTGTCGATCATCTCGAATGAGAGTGTCCGCACACGCACATTCCAACATGGCAGGAATCACAGCTGTGTGCTGCCGGCCAGCACGTGGGAGATCGAACAGGTTTGGTGAATTTACTGCGATGATGTCAGATGCCTCGCCAGACAACTCACCGTACCGTCGTTCACTGCCAAGTGTTGACGTTCTGCAGGCTCCTATGGGTATATGCGATGTTCCTGTTTTCCGCCAAAAGAAACTCAATGACAAATCTTCTGCTTGGAACGCATCTCCTTTACAGACACCATTTTTGAGGCTACGCATAGCGCTGCCACCCATCGGAACTTCAGGTAATTACAGAGCCGGAAGTGGGAATATTCCACGATGTCCCACAATAAATCCGCATTTTTCAACCGAAACTTGCCGAGAAAAAATGTTTTGTATTACTTATTCAACGTCCCTCGTATATCGTGGTCAAAGGAATCAACATCTATGGTGTGTGTGTGTGTGTGTGTGTGTGTGTGTGTGTGTGAGTGTGTGTGTGTGTGTGTGTGTGTGCCCGCTTAGCCATATAATTGTGTGTGTGTGTGTGTGTGTGTGTGTGTGTGTGTGTGTGTGTGTGCTCGCTTAGCCATATAATCGTTACGACAGTACTACAAGTATTCGGCTAATTTATTCAAGATAAGCAACTATAATATAGAGTCCTTTGCAGGGAGGGTAAAGTTAAGTTTTTTTTTCACTTTTGTACCTTCACTCCAATGAGAAGAGTGGGCTGTTTCAGATCTGACCCATTACATTGTTTCTTCTTCAGCCAATACCAGGCGATCAGGTAGTGAAATGAGGGTGTTCCTCATTGGGAGTAAGTGAGAGTGGCTCGATAGCTCCGGTAGTGTCCTGGCAACCGCGGAAAAATCATGATCGGTCTTAGTGATTGGAAAAATCGTGATTTATTTTTGAGAACATTTCCTTCCTTGTTTCACACTAATTGAAATTTTTTGTGTTTGTATACTACGTATGAGTATTTACTGTAGAGAATGGTGTGTTATTACCAATAAGGTAACATTTTTCATCGTTCTCCACTGCTAGGAATGGAGTGGGTGGGCTGTTCGAGATGCGGCCCATTAACCCTCATATGGGTGCGCCGATGTATAAAATACGCCAATCACAAAAGATAATCTTGTACCACTCCGTTGTTTTACAATTGCGGGCCTATATCTATTCCATCATTACTTTTTCAGCTAAGTCAGTGGCAATCTGTGTTGTCAAACCTCCAAGTGAGCAGGAGTAGACTACTATAAAACAGACAGCGAGCTAGGTGGGAATAAATTTACGATCTGTGCAAGAAAAGTACCCATAATCTGAACTAGCAGCACATTCCCACCCTGAGGCAGTTATCTACAAAATAATTAAGTGGTTTGCAGACATCTGACGCAACTGTGCTGTTTAATACTTCTAGTGCGTCATTATTGTGGGGTAACACTTGTACGAGTATGCGGCAACAGAGTGACAGAATGAAACATTACTTTTCTATTCTTTAAACAGTGATAAAGCTCATATAATATATGTTCATTTCATCTGTGTTTAATTAAACTGAGATTAAACTGTGATTTTCCTCATACATGTTGACCTTAGTAACATACAGACAGCTATTCTTCACATGTGTACAAAGTACGCTGCGCGCCTGCTCGTGTTACGAAAAACGGCGGGCCCGCTGGAGGGTTGAAGAATCGCGGTTCTATTCGACCAAGTACCGGACGAGCTGACAGCGTTGCAGGTAAACCTGGGAATTGGAACCATATTAACTTACCTCTGAGTCAACTTTCTCAAGGAAGCGAAAACTTGAAATGTTATCAAGCTGTGACGTGT
Source organism: Schistocerca cancellata (assembly GCF_023864275.1). Taxonomy (NCBI): domain Eukaryota; kingdom Metazoa; phylum Arthropoda; class Insecta; order Orthoptera; family Acrididae; genus Schistocerca; species Schistocerca cancellata. The sequence continues at coordinate 956,878,508 of NC_064626.1, forward strand.
GAATGCGTTGTATGAGTGTCCATTTGTAACTGAGCGGCGTGACAGGTTGAGATCTAATAAATGAGGAAAATTGTGTCACTTGGTTGTGTAATGACTCATAATAACAGACCACTGCGAGAAGTAATTCTATAGTTGGCACCCGACAACAACGTTAGCTACCCATATGAAATAACGAATGATATTACAGAGCTCTTTAGTTTGAATAGTTTGACGAATGCTGTTGGATAATTGTCAGTCAAATACTTCGCCCGCTACAAAAGTTGGTTACTTACTTTACCTAACCCTCTACAAATAAGTTCTTTCTAGTAAGTGATAAATATTTTCCCTTTTACTAGCATTCTTGTTCTCTTTCAGTAGTTATAAAGTTAATACCCACAAAAAACAGAGACGTATAAAGTCGTCATTATCTTCCTCATCTTCTTTTGTCGTGCTGAGGCCCACCAATGATGAGAGAGATATCAAGGAAGATATAACTTGGAATGACGTAGCCTCGTTGATGCTGCAATAAAATTTTCAACGGTCCATACACCAAGATGACAATGGAAGATCATGGTAATAGTACATCTGCAAAGTTCAATATTAGTAAAAATCGAATAAAAATTCAGTCGACAGTTTGCAGCATGCTGAAAATCTCAACAGTCTCGGAAGGTTGCCGGGATATGAGTTTGATCTCCAATTAAAGTAAAACAAACTTAATATTGTCAGGTGTAGGCGTCCGTTCCAAGTTTACTTTATCAGGTGGTGCATATTAATTTTAATTCACACATACAGCACACAAAACGCACGAATGACCGATACAATCGATCCGCTTCTATCTATTCAAACGTCACTTTGTTTTGCGCACGAAAGTCAGCCTTAGTCCCTTCTTAATACAGCGCTGAAGAACTAAATCATAGTTCGACCTCAGAATTTAATTAACACAGTTGACAGTTCTTCTCAGGTGTTCTGACTCGCTAAACATGTACCTCCACCACACGTCAAATCCGCGACCGTTGTCTTTTAATAACGTTCGGTTTCAGTGCGGCAATGACCTCCATTTGTATAATAAAGCAGTGTACGAAATTACTATTCCACATCCTCCACGGCCCCTCCACTTAGCTAAATATGGACAAAACGTCTCTGTAGTAAAACTACTCACTGTTCAACCATAAAACCGTTATCAAAGCAACTCAGTCAACTTTTCCACATCAACCGTCTGCAAACACGCGCTCGTCCCCCTCCTCATACGGCGACACGGAAACTCAGATTCTCTTCTACAAAATTGCAGTGCCTGTGTTGTTCGAATGTACTTTGCAATGTCCTTCCGGCATGTACACATATCCAATGCAGCCGACATAGTAGCTCAGAGGGTTCGGGTAAAGGGCTGTAACAACGTAAGGGATATTTTACTCAATAAAATTTGGGAATGAACAAACAATTTCATGTAGATCAATGAGCACACAACAATAAAAAGTACATCTTTCTACTCCCACTCAAGTTGTCAACAGGAAACATGTATGAAGACTGTGTCGTACACAACTGTGATTAACCTTTTGGATGAGTGTTGACTGTCTACCATTGCACACATTGTAAGACAAAATAGACAACATTTCCACCACATGAAACCAATTACAATAAAGTTTCCCACTTCCTCCACCACAAGAGCCTAATAATACAGACATTTATGAAGTTGTACCGTAATTTCATGTTCAGAAGAGCAGTCATGACAAAATATAATGGACTCTGCACAACCAAATACACCAACAGAACCAAAAGAAGGCCCTTGTAACCATTGCCGAAACGTTGGTTTGACAGCGGTGGTTATTTACAGTACTCAGTTATTTACATACCCAGAAAACTTTCATGTTAACTGAGTCTGGCTGCGGAAGTCTACGCATTTATAAATAATTGCTGGGACCATGTGGAGCAGCAGGGGAAACGTACGTCTGATGATATTAGTACTCAAAAAGTGGAATATTGGGGATCGACACCTACTTCAGAAAGAGGTCCAGTTTCACAAAACAGGGATCATAAAATAAATATGAAGTCACAGGTCACCCTCATAAGGCTATAAAAGGTGATTAGGGGATATTTTTATGCAACATATTGTTTGATAGTATACAGTTACCCTGTAAAATATAATAAAAGATATCGCCATATTCTTGGATGTTACAGCACGTAGGAAATCATCTCTTGTCTACAGGCAACCCAAAAACGTGTATGAATATTTCCACATCAAATAAAACAAAAATCAGTACAGTCATTAGTCCTGCCAAATCTTTACTACTGTGCTGTTCTTAACCATACTTAACCGCAACACAAATAGTGAAAACTCCACATGGCTCAAGCTAACTATGAATGCTTCCGTAGGGTATGTGTGAAACATTCAGTTCTGTAGTCGCATCCGTCTTCCACATACTCAGGTTGGATGAGACCGGATGGGCAGGGTGTTTTTTACACGTTCTGTAAACTGTTTTCGCATATCAAATAACCATCATGATTACATAACTGTAATATTCGATAGGGTACATCTAGCATCTTGACTGTACTTCTGTAGATCTCTCTCATCTCTTCTTCATTTCTGCCATATCGCACTCTAACAAACTACTCTAAACTCATTCAGTCCATTCAGAAACCAAATAGGCTCCTTCATTCCTATTGGACATATTTCTAGTTCTCCACTGAGACTACATACCGTCCGTTTTCGACAACACGTAATAATTTGAGACATTCATTAATTTTTTGTAATATCTATAAGTGCGAACATGATACTTTTTAGTACCTATTTGCAATAGGTCAAAACATTTGGCAACGTCTGACCTTTGCCTCTAAATGGTATCGTAGGAACTTATCACAGAATATATTGGAGCACGGCCATTGTGTTCTGAGTTTCGATATTCACTGGCAGTGCGGGTCCCTCCTGCTGCAGACTGCAGACCGTCTGTCATATCTGTCGAATATCAAAACGAACAAGGCCGCATTTAGCACTGGAACATTTGTCACTACTTTCTATGTAGATGAAAAGTCCATTACTGACCGCCAGCAGTGCAGAATCATCCCAGGGTGGCCGAAAAATTTGACTCGAGCAGGAGAGGACGAAGGTTGGTAACCCGGAAATAAATCACCATAAAATCGGTCCATCACCTCCCTAAATCGTGCCGTAACTGTACAATCACGTCAGAAAGCATTGGAAGGTAAGTGAACGACGCAAACAATTGTGTTGAGACGATAAAAATGGTTCATATTCGAAACACACGTAAATCAGCGAAATCTAAAAATTATTTTTGTTGCATAATAATGTTGGCATTCGCCGCCAACGTTATGATACGAGAACGAAAACTGAACTGATTTATTATTGTTTTTGTGTTGTTTAAGTTTGTAGTTTAAAAACTTCCCATTATATATTCGTCTTGTTTTAGTAATTCCAGAAAATAAACTTTCATCAGGGCTTGACAGTGTAACACAAGTCAACGTGCTTTTGTAATATGTTAAATAATCCAACACTCATCTTATTTAGTTCTTTAGGAATAACTATCTTGATTTCATCATCTGTTTGCAGGCTGACTGTAGTGATAACAAAAGCATCATGTATATTCATGGGCACGGTCAGATAAAAGAAAACCATAATGTCACCTAAATGCTTATACCATCCTGATCATTTCTGCGGAAATGTGACATTTGACATCCACAAACGCCACATACTTCACTACTGAAGACTGTCTACCACCGCCTGCCGTTGTGACCGAGCGGTTCTAGGCGCTTCAGTCTGGAAACGCGCGACCGCTACGATCGTAGGTTCGAATCCTGTCTCGGGCATGGATGTGTCTGATGTCCTTAGGTTAGTTAGGTTTAAGTAGTTCTAAGTTCTAGGGGACTGATGACCTCAGCTGTCAAGTCCCATAGTGCTCAGAGCCATTTTGTCTACCACAATTATTTTAAAGTTATGTTAGATTACCAAGACAAACCACGGCCCATCACGTTTGCTGCAATTCTTGTTTTTGCAAATTTACGTGGATGGATCTATAAAACTGGACATTCAGCCCTTTGCATTCCTTAAATTTCGAGATCGCCGACTAGCCATGTATATAACTGCTATTCTGTAATACTATTTGCTATTCATATAGCTCTGTCAAGGAATTAGAGAGTGAACATTACACACTCAAAAATCTAGTCTTTAGTCAGCTATACTTCTAGTTCGACATAGTGATCATCTTCTAACCTCCCCCTTTCTAATCGGCCTTCTGGATTACGATATAACTGATCGTGATCGTTGCTAGCCTACTTGTTACCAGTAGCGTGCAATTAGAGTCTCCTCGATATCCGCTCCCTTCCTATAGAGTATCTATGAAAATGCTTTACATAATCAAACCATACAACGCTACTTTTCGTCAGCTGCAATCATGTGTCCCCACGTAAACGACTGGTAGCTGTATTATATTATATTCGATATATTCTTGTGCAGTCCATAGAGAATCTGGACACTATAATATTACAAAATATGTGTAACCTAAACTCGAGTAAATGAGAATTAATTTGAATTTCCTTCTTTCTTTTAAAACTGCAGACAGTATTCTCTTTTCCGATAATGTGGTGCTTAAACTGATTAACGCATAGAGCCAATCTTTATTTTAGCACTATATGGCCTATTAATTTGGACAGTTTATTGATAACTATGTATTGGATTAGCGGAGAATGGTCTGGTTTTTGCACAGTCCAGCCAAACTATGTGTGAGATGGTGATAAAGCCACCGATATCGCACAGTCTCTTGCGCAGTATTAATAAAAATCACCTTATTTATCAGCAATTTTATTCAAGAAACAATGTATAGAGTTCGAGTAGTATGAGGAGACTATGGATAAAACACACAAGTTCATTAAAGGTCACTTCCAAAACAAAGTCCAACGTAAATAAGTTATGCATTCCTGATACAGAGTCCAATCCAGGCTCGTCAGCTTTCTGTGTGTAGTCTGACCAAATACTTGTAAACCAAGACAGAAATCTGGAAGGTCGCCCACAGGTTCAACTATGACCACTGTCAAGCAGCTCGTGAATAGCTGCGCGTAGGACTCTGACGTAACTATTGGTAATTTCGCATCACTGGGGTCACAATTCAATTGGCTCCACAACCAGAACAGGCCTCTCTTCAGGCCATGCAGCTTTCTAAACGCCAGTCGAGTGAAAGATTACTTGTCCTGCTCTTTTTATCATACATGTAACAGCTTATGGAAGTGGTGTGTCGACTTTGGCACTATCTATGGCGGCGTTGGCGCAGTCTACCAGAATGGCACCTTAGCAAATCTGATCTTAAAAATGTTGTTACTTTGTTCTTAACGTTTGCCGAGTCGACAACCCTGCTGATATTGCTGTACCATGGGAGAAAATAAGTCCAAGGATCCAAGGATGCAGCACATATAAAACATGCGATATGAATTAAGTGCCAGCCGGTGTGGCCGAGCGGTTCTAGGCGCTTCAGTCTGGAACCGCGTGACCGCTACGGTCGCAGGTTCGAATCCTGCCTGGGGCATAGATGTGTGTGATGTCCTTAGGTTAGTTAGGTTTAAGAAGTTCTAAGTTCTAGGGGACTGATGACCTCAGATGTTAAGTCCCATAGTGCTCAGAGTCATTTGAACCATTCTTTGTCTTGTAGGCTAGAAGAGATGGATCGCGAGCAACAATAACCTCTCATAACTTAGGGAAACTACGAAAACGTAAATCAGAGTGATCCATCAGGAACTTCTAAACCATCAAACGTCAGTCCTCTGCCTTTACCGAGCGAGACTGCGCAGTGGTTAGCACGCTGGACTCGCATTCGGGACGACGGTTGAAAGGGAACGGCCGACTTCCTTCCCATTCCACCCTAATATGATGGGACGATGACTTTGCTGTTTTGGTCCCCCTCCCCAAATCAATGAAACAACCAATCCTCTGTCTTAGCTCCCCCATGCACGGATACATATTTGAATTTCCTGTATTAATTTTGTTAAACGATGGAACATCACAATGTGATGACTTCCGCTATCTTGAGCCACACTATATGCCCGTAGCAGTAGTGCTGAGTCTCATACATATGTGAACTGTGTAACACTATCGACCTTTCCAGAGTCGAGAGACTTTGCACTAATGAAGCAGAGAATGAGATTTGTACAGTATGCAGTGTATAAGAGGGTCTGCAGAAAACAATATTCTTTGACCGTGAGAAGATTAATGTTTATATGTAATTAACAAATGTTTATAATGTTATGTAAGTAACAGTATCTTTTGTTTAAATATGTATAATTGTTTGTAAAGTGAAGTCAACACCAGCTCAGGGCTAAAGTTAAATATAGGTGAAAACTAGTAGGCATTTACCGACGTTCTGGGAGGTCGGAAAAGGTGGAGATTTTTGCTGGTAATGAAAGCAGGTAGGAGAGGGAAGAAGTGGAGTGAGTCAGACAAGCGCAAGACACTGTTGAGGCACGTGACGAAAACTGATGCCCGCTGTACGCCGCAATATTGTTTAAACAAAGCTAAAGTTTAACTGCTTAATAGATGTGAGTGAAGGGGAAGTGCTACGGCACAAGTTTGCAAAGCTTTAGAGGAGATATAAAATTACATTTGCAACGAGTGTTGGTTTCTGGATGTGAAATGGTCTAAGGCATCCATTACTTAGACTGACGTAGATCCGCAGGAAAGCCAAACTCATATTTGCGATGGTATAAGTCGCATAATTCGATGCCACGAAGACATGTAATAATCTCCGTCGCTGCAAAACGGTACGTGCATTCAAAGCACCTAAATCTCCAGCAACTGTGCTCACAAGGACGCTTCTGAAATTAACCGTCCATAGTTCCGTATACGAGCTGTGTTGACTATTTTTTTGCGTGTTTTGTTCATTAATCATTTAATTTCTTTTCTTTTTTTTTTTTTTTTTACGCAAAACTACTCATTTAACCTAAAGTGTTCCGGGTAGAGTTCCTTTCCTATACTAAAGAGAATGAAACCGAGAATCCGTTGGTGTGAAACACTATTGCGCAACTGAGTGTCTTCTTGCAAAGTAAATTTAAATTATCACTCAAGTGCAACCATTAAAGTAAATGTGGAGAATTGTAGATTGTCTTGAAAGTAAGTAAAGAAAATAACATTTCTACCTAGTGCGTGAAGATGGTTATTGGGACCTTCTGTCCAAGAAAGTAACTGTTTCAATAAAACTGAGAAAAACCAAATATAAAACAACCTTTTGCAATCATTTCAATACTTACAAAAGTCCCATAAAATATTGCTTGTGTATAATACATGTTTTCAGAGGCAGTGTTTCTGATCTTACCTTCAGAAACGTAAGTAGGCATTATTGTCGCTCCGGCGTTGTTTCCATGGACCAAGTGGATGGGTGTGACCAATTCTGGGAGCAGACTTTACTCAGCAAACTACGTGTCTTAGCCTGTTCCTTCAGTGATAGAAATTATTAAAAGAGAAAAAGTTTTAATAAGAACCAAAATATAGTAAAGACCAAATTAAGTGAATTTGTTGAATAACGTCAATCGATTCGTCATATTGGCTGGCGACCTTGTTTTTCAGTATTATTATTACTCGCAAAAAATAGTTTGACGCAAAAGAAAAGCTGCAACCAAGACTATACGATAACTTCATATTTGACCGAGCTTTATCCATTACGAGGTATCTGAGGTCACTAGCGCTTGTTACGAAGGTAGTTGTGTTTAAGTGCTTCAATTACCGAAGCTAGAATAACATCTGAAGTACTAAACGTAAATGCGAGAGTAGAAACCGTGAGTGTTGCAAGCGGCCTTTAGACAGGACTAGAACATTTACTACGTCTACATACTATCGTTGTATATATGTTAAGGTGACAGAACAGCACTTATATCGCCATGCTACCGTTATAACTGACCTGCTCATATTTTTAATACGAAATCAGGGGAAAATAGCCCATTATTGAATTCAAGAACTTCATCCACGTTTCACTTCTAGGAATATTTACAGTGACATCGAAGTTCACAGGTTTTGACTTCACACAAAATCAGACGTAAAAATGAAGAAAAATAGACTAATAAATTGTTCTTGTTTAGTATAAATGTTCTTATTAGTCGTAAGAACTGGATAATTTTTGAATAAATCAAATATGTCTGAATATATTCGTTACTCAAAGTAAATGTATATTCAGTACTCCACGTACAACTTCAGCGTAACGAACTGCACACAGCCAAGAATACGTAAAGTATACTGCTGAAATACACTAAGTTCGGAAGTAAAGTGCTCCACACTTTATCACTCCCACAAAGAAATCGTCGTAGCTGTTTATAAGGATCTCTACCAAAGCCTGCATCAGCCATTCATTCAATATTATATTACTTGTACATAACGATCCATATGCTGGCCTGGATAGGATTTGCAATACCATCTTTGATGCAAAAAAACATTAATAGATTAAGGTTCAATATGGAATAAAATAAGACAACTCACTTTGTGTTTGGACGAATATAGCTGCTTTTAAATTTGATCTAGTCGCGCATGTTAAGAACAGAACTAAGTCCGTGAACTAGCTTAACTTTAGAAAAATTGTGGAGATATAATTTAATCATGACTCGTAGATTCACAGATGGGTTTAGAAAGTGGAATAAAGTGATCTATTTTCCTAAATGATTATCCCGATAAAAGATCTGCCTTGATCAATTTTCTATGGCATTTTATTGAAAATTGTAAATACAGTTGCATGTTATTCAAATAACGGCAATCTTTGCCAACTAAGAGTAGCAGTACCCCGCGTGCGTGAACTTAGAAATCGTTCAAATGGTTCAAATGGCTCTGAGCACAATGGGACTAAACATCTGAGGTTATCAGTCCCCTAGAACTTAGAACTAACTAAACCTAACTAACCTAAAGACATCACACACATTCATACCCGAGGCAGGATTCGAACCTGCGACCGTAGCGGTCGCGTGGTTCCAGACTGAAGCGCCTAAAACCGCTCGGCCACTGCGGTCGGCTAGAAATCGTTACCGGGGTCGGACACAATCTAGACTCCGCGACACCACTTAAGACCAATGCTGAGACACTTAAGACAAAGGAGATAAGTTATCTGAAACTTGGCCCTAACATGAGATCCTAAGGTGGGGAAATGCTATACAATCGATTCACAAGTATTGAACTATCGTACCGCGTCATAATGTAAAAATTATACTGGGAAAACCAAAGTTTCGGCCACGGCTACAGTGGCCTTCCTATGAGTCTAATGATAAGCTGTAACTGTGAGATGTCGCTTATATTTTGTCATTTCCGCTCACTGAGGATGACGTTACGTCATAATTAGTAAATGCGTTGTTGTAATTGGTCACTTGAGGCGGAAGGAGCGGGAACTTTATTATAATAGGTTGCTACGATGGAGATATTAGGGACCTGCTGTTGTCTATTGCTTCTTGCGTTTTTAGCTAAATTGGTGCTCATCGGAGAAAGAGGCGTAGGCCGCTGTTTTCCTCCTGCAAGACGCAGGCAGCGCGGCGGTCACTCGATGGCGGCGCTCGCACTCAAGTGTTGTTGGCGCGGCTTGTTGGTCTCTGTGGGCTGGCGGCTAGGGTGGGGCAAGTCTGTAGGCGTCCTCTCTGTTCGTGTTGATAGGATGTTTTATTATTTCTACGGCTTCTCTGACCTTGAGTTAGTCCAAGCCGGGTACTTAGCCAGTATGCAGGTTTTGTTAAATTTGATATCCCTGCAGCAATCCGCCCAGGATTCGACCAATGCAGACTAGCTGTGCTGTCCCAGTCGAATGTAATGCCTGTTTTTTCGTATCCACATTGCTATCGACCTGCCGGTCTGACCGAAGTATACTTCTCCACACTTACATTCGACGTTGTACATACCTGCAGTGTGTAAAACACCTATTTTGTCCCTCGTAGAGTCTAGCACATCCTGGATCCTGCAGCTGCTGTGGAAGGCAGGCTGGACACCAACACGGCGGTGGAGCTACCAATCCGGTCGTGACATTTTTCACTTGAGGTAAGCACGTTGCTGGCTGCAGATTGTCGATTTGTTGAGTATCTAGTTCTCTTTCTGTTTTTGTTGCCAAGGCCGTATTGATTGACAACGAACGCCATACGTAGACTTTCGAGTTCATGTGTTATGTTTGCGCATCGCTTCGGTGCCTCGCACGGATGGCCAAAGAACGGCTGACTGTTTCCTGCGCTGGCTGGTGGCTGGAATGGGCGTGCAATTACCTGTTATGTGTGAAGGCTGTCCTAAAGCGCCGTCCTTTTCCCTTTTACTTCCACTTCCAGGAATGGAATTACACCATTCTCCTCAGCATTGAGCGTGAACTTTATCTTCTTGTGTTTCTTCTTTCTTTTGAATCATCCGTCTTTTGGTTGGTCTGATGTAGCTCGCTACGAAATCCTCTCCTGTGCCAACCTCTTCATTTCAGAGTAACACTTGCAACCTACGTCATCAGTTATCTGCTGGATGTATTCCAGTCTCTGTCTTCCTTTACAGCTTTTGTCCTCTGCGGCTCTCTGTAGTACCATGGATGACATTCCTTGATGTTCCATCAGTACTTCGTCGATGTACAGATTGAACAGTAGGGAACACTACATCCCTTTTTAATGCGAGCACTTTGTTCTTCCGTGCATTTTATTCAGATATTCGTGAAACCTGAGTAGTTCCCTTTCACAATGAAGTCATACTGCGGACGTATCGTCCACGTATCTGACACGGCACCGCGGGCGTAAGGAAGCCGACGGGGATAATCGAGACCCCACTGCTACGCCGTCTGTTTGCTCGTAGTACCTTCCTTGCCATTTGAAGTGTATTGAAGGCAAACACAGTTCAGTGAGGTCGTATATATTTTCGCTACGTGGTCTTGTAGGATGCGAAAAGTTTCGTCTACCGGGGCGTTCGCGAGACTGACTTTACGTCATAGCTGACCGTAATGTCCGTGGGTAAAATTGTTTCTTCCTTTATGCGTTCTGTGATTTGCTTCGAGTTCTTCACATATGAGCCGACTTTGCCAATTAGAGGTCTTAATTTGTAGGCTTGTTGTCGCGCCAATTTGTATGTAGGCGAATTGATCCCGTACACTATTGGCCTTAAACGATGATTTTACTTGTGTATCTTTGGCACTCCATATATTCAAGGAGCAACAGGTACCCTGGTAGAGAATTAGTTGGTTGTGTCAACCTCAGTTCTCGAGTCCTTGTTTGAGATCTGCGTCTTTTAAATGATCTTGGCCGGGAGGTCCACCCTTAGTTCATTGTAGATGGATCTTCTAATAATTCCGTCATCTTGTTTTACATACACTCCTGGAAATGGAAAAAAGAACACATTGACACCGGTGTGTCAGACCCACCATACTTGCTCCGGACACTGCGCGAGGGCTGTACAAGCAATGATCACACGCACGGCACTGCGGACACACCAGGAACCGCGGTGTTGGCCGTCGAATGGCGCTAGCTGCGCAGCATTTGTGCACGGCCGCCGTCAGTGTCAGCCAGTTTGCCGTGGCATACGGAGCTCCATCGCAGTCTTTAACACTGGTAGCATGCCGCGACAGCGTGGACGTGAACCGTATGTGCAGTTGACGGACTTTGAGCGAGGGCGTATAGTGGGCATGCGGGAGGCCGGGTGGACGTACCGCCGAATTGCTCAACACGTGGGGCGTGAGGTCTCCACAGTACATCGATGTTGTCGCCAGTGGTCGGCGGAAGGTGCACGTGCCCGTCGACCTGGGACCGGACCGCAGCGACGCACGGATGCACGCCAAGACCGTAGGATCCTACGCAGTGCCGTAGGGGACCGCACCGCCACTTCCCAGCAAATTAGGGACACTGTTGCTCCTGGGGTATCGGCGAGGACCATTCGCAACCGTCTCCATGAAGCTGGGCTACGGTCCCGCACACCGTTAGGCCGTCTTCCGCTCACGCCCCAACATCGTGCAGCCCGCCTCCAGTGGTGTCGCGACAGGCGTGAATGGAGGGACGAATGGAGACGTGTCGTCTTCAGCGATGAGAGTCGCTTCTGCCTTGGTGCCAATGATGGTCGTATGCGTGTTTGGCGCCGTGCAGGTGAGCGCCACAATCAGGACTGCATACGACCGAGGCACACAGGGCCAACACCCGGCATCATGGTGTGGGGAGCGATCTCCTACACTGGCCGTACACCACTGGTGATCGTCGAGGGGACACTGAATAGTGCACGGTACATCCAAACCGTCATCGAACCCATCGTTCTACCATTCCTAGACCGGCAAGGGATCTTGCTGTTCCAACAGGACAATACACGTCCGCATGTATCCCGTGCCACCCAACGTGCTCTAGAAGGTGTAAGTCAACTACCCTGGCCAGCAAGATCTCCGGATCTGTCCCCCATTGAGCATGTTTGGGACTGGATGAAGCGTCGTCTCACGCGGTGTGCACGTCCAGCACGAACGCTGGTCCAACTGAGGCGCCAGGTGGAAATGGCATGGCAAGCCGTTCCACAGGACTACATCCAGCATCTCTACGATCGTCTCCATGGGAGAATAGCAGCCTGCATTGCTGCGAAAGGTGGATATACACTGTACTAGTGCCGACATTGTGCATGCTCTGTTGCCTGTGTCTATGTGCCTGTGGTTCTGTCAGTGTGATCACGTGATGTATCTGACCCCAGGAATGTGTCAATAAAGTTTCCCCTTCCTGGGACAATGAATTCACGGTGTTCTTATTTCAGTTTCCAGGAGTGTATATGCCCTTTCCACGCGGCTATGGTGGTGCTTCGGTGGCTTGGCAGGCAGCAAAATTCGAACTGCTTCTTGCCTAATTTTCTCAGCTCCTGTGCCAGAGTTCTGCTTCTACGGACTCGATAATTTCTTCTTCAGGGATCCGTTCAGGTCTGACAGCGAAGTTTTGTCCCTTAGCCAGAGTTTGCAAGTGAGTGATTCCGTCCACATTGAGCCAGTCGGTCGGCGACCGCGTTGCTGGCAGCAGAAGATTCATTGGCAGCAGACTTCTATTATGAAATCAAATTCTCTTCGCACCCGTTCAATATGCGCCTTCAGAAGAGATTTACAGATTCTTGCTTTCTTGGGTGTCGATGTGCAGTTCAAAGTGCAGGTAATTAGGTATGATATCATGATCGCGACATTTCTTTTAGTAGATTACGCATTCCAACTTGCTTTTGTTGCTGAGTGATACCTGCCCACACAGGTTGCTAAAATAATTGGCTCCCGCGACCAGAGTCAGAAGACGTAAAAATTTTCTGAGTATCGCACCACGTAATAACAAAAAAAACTGTACTGAAGAAACCAAAGTTTCGACCACTGTTACACTGACCTTCTTCTAGGTTTACTGATGCACTTCAATTTTGAGGAGTCGTTTACATTTTGTCATAGTTGCTCACCGAGTATGAAGTTTCTTCATAGTTTTGAAAGGTCGTTGTTGCCATTGGTCTCTCGAGGCGGAAGGAGCGGGAACATTGTTGTAACAGGCTGCTACAGATGGAGGTAGTGGGAATCTAGTGTTGTCTGTTGCTCCTTGCATTATTTGCTGTGACTGGCGCTCATCGGCGGATGAGGCGCGGGGTCTGTTTCCCTCCAGCTGGCTGCTCATCCCAAGACAGCATTTACCCCCGGCAACGGTCGTATCACGTATTACAGTGCGGCCAGTTAGTCTCTGAGCGATGGTATCCTCTGTGTACAGACTTGCAGTATGAAGATAAGATGAAGGAATTATTAGACGCTCCTTACGAACTAAGGGCGGACACCGCATCCAAGAAAATTCGAATGATTCAGACCTCTATCAATGACTCCAGAATTGACGCTGACACAGCCAAAGTACTCAATCACAGTGTACCAGTTGCTCCTAGAATCTAAGGAGTGTCAAAGATACAATATACGGAAAATTATACACTACTGGCAATTACAATTGCTACATCACGAAGATGACGTGCTACCAACGCTAAATTTAACCGACAGGAAGAAGATGCTGTAATATGCAAATGAGTAGCTTTTCAGAGCATTCACACAATGTTGGCGCCGGTGGCGACACCTACAACGTGCTGACATGAGGAAAGTTTCCAACCGATTTCTCATACACAAACAGCAGTTGACCGGCGTTGCCTGGTGAAACGCTGTTGTGATGCCACGTGTAAGGAGGAAAAATGCGTACCATCACGTTTCCGACTTTGATAAAGGTCGGATTGTAGCCTATCGCGATTGCGGTTTATCGTATCGCGACATTGCTGCTCGAGTTGGTCGAGATCCAATGACTATTAGCACAATATGGAATCAGTGGGTTCAGGAGGGTAATACGGAACGCCGTGCTGGATCCCAACGGCCTCGTATCACTAGCAGTCGAGATGACAGGCATCTTATCCACATGGCTGTAACGGATCGTGCAGCCAAGTCTCGATCCCTGAGTCAACAGATGGGGACGTTTGCAAGACAACAACCATCTGCGCGAACAGTTTGACGACGTTTGCAGCAGCATGGACTATCAGCTCGGAGACCATGACTGCGGTTACCCTTGGCGCTGCATCACAGACAGGAGCGCCTGCGATGGTGTACTCAACGACGAACCTGGGTGCACGAATAGCAAAACGTCGTTTTTTCGGATGAATCCAGGTTCTGTTTACAGCATCATGATGGTCGCATCCGTATTTGGCGACATCGTGGTGAACGCACATTGGAAGGGTGTATTCGTCATCGCCATACTGGCGTATCACCCGGCGTGATGGTATGGGGTGCCATTGGTTACACGTCTCGGTCACCTCTTGTTCGCATGGACGGCACTTTGAACAGTGGACGTTACATTGCAGATGTGTTACGACCCGTGGCTCTACCCCTCGTTCGATCTCAGCGAAACCCTACATTTCAGCAGGATAATGCACGACCGCAAGTAGCAGGTCGGGCCTTTCTGGATACAGAAAATGTTCGACTGCTGCCCTGGCCAGCACATTCTCCAGATCTCGCACCAATTGGAAACGTCTGGTCAATGGTGGCCGAGCAACTGGCACGTCACAATACGCCAGTCACTATTCTTGATGAACTGTGGTATCGTGTTGAAGCTGCATGGGCAGCTGTACCTGTACACGCCATCCAAGCTCTCTTTGACTCAATGCCCAGGACGTTGGCGCAATGCTAGAGCGCTGCACGGCCTGATGAATCCCGATACCTTTTTCAACATGCCGATGGCAGGGCACGAATCCATGTTGTTCCAGGGGAACAGCTCCTTGACACCCATGGTGCGGGACGCAGACAAATTGGCGGCGGGTACATTTACTTGGGCATCCACGGGTCCAGTGGCCAGTGGAGCTCGTGCAAGGCAACATGACAGAGGTGGTTGTTCTGGGTGCTGATTTCTCAGGATCTATGCACCCAAATTGCGTGAAAATGTAATCACATGTCAGTTCTAGTATAATAAATTTGTCCAATGAATACCCGTTTATCATCTGCATTTCGTCTTGGTGTAGCAATTTTAATGGACGGTAGTGTACTTTAAGGACAATAGTGAACGGGGATCGACCCATCTACAAACAATCTGGCAAAATATCAAGGTTGTAAACTAAGACCTCTAACTGTCAAAATGGATTCTTATTTGAAGAACTCGACGCAATTAAAAGAACGCATAAAGGAAGAGGCGGTCTTACGTTCGGAAATTGTGGTCATCTTCAGTTTCGCAAACGTGCCAGTAGGCGAAACTGTTCCCATCCTGCAGGAGCATGTACCGCCAGATATACGCCACTTCATGGAGCGATTTTTCTCTTCAATATACTTCAAATTGCAAGGAAAATACTACGAGCAGACAGACGGCATTACAATGGGGACTCCCTTTTCCCCGTTAGCACCAGAACATAATGACCACCGACTTACTGTGGATATAAACCCGCCCATGCGGTTGCAGAATCACCTGTGGAGGAATGGCTCCTAGTCAGGCACATGCTCGGTGCATGTAGTATGTGTGAGCGTGCTATCCGTATGTAGAATGGGGAAGGCGCGCCATCTACATGGGATTCACAGAGGGTAGATTGTGATGTCCCGGAGGCTCTGCACGAGCTTTTCGACAACTGCACGACTCGTCGGTTGTTCAAGAAGTGCTGCGGTGAGTGTCTCCAGCACGTGGTGAACCCAGGTGAAACCGCGTCCAGACGTCATGGGGTTGGGTGGCCACCCCTCATTACAGATGTCGGACTAGTAGGCTGGACACTCTGGTAAAACAGGACTGGCGGCGGACTGTGAAGGAACTAATGCTGGACAGAATACAAGTGTGTCTGATGGTTCAAATGGCTCTGAGCACTATGGGACTTAACTTCTAAGGTCATCAGTCCCCTAGAACTTAGAACTACTTAAACCTAACTAACCTAAGGACATCACACACATCCATGCCCGAGGCAGGATTCGAACCTGCGACCGTAGCAGCCACGCGGTTCCAGACTGTAGCGCCTTTAACCGCTTGGCCACCACGGCCAGCAGTGTGTCTGAGCACACAGTGTACCGAACACTCCTAACGATGGGCTGAGGAGCTATCCATGTGCCAATGACAACACGACAACATCGGCAACTACTGCTGAAATGGTCACGTGATCATCGGGACTGGACGTTGGCGCAATGCTAGAGCGCTGCACGGCCTGATGAATCCCGATACCTTTTTCAACATGCCGATGGCAGGGCACGAATCCGTGTTGTTCCAGGGGAACAGCTCCTTGACACCCATACTGCGGGACGCAGAGAAATTGGCGGCGGGTATATTTACTTGGCATCCACGGGTCCAGTGGAAAGTGGAGCTCGTGCAAGGCAACATGACGACCAAGGAGTATCGTACACTGGTTACAGACCACGTACGCTACTTCATGACGATCATGTTCCCAGACGGCAGTGGTGTTTTTCAACAAGATAATGCGCCATGTCACAAGGCTAATTGATGTGCTGGCTTCCCCCAACTCGCCAGAACTGAAACCGATCGGACACATCTTTCGCACCTCTCCCCGAAATTTTGGGGAATCAGATGACTTGTATGTGCAGATGTGATGCCAACTCCCTCCAGCGACCTACCCAGCCCTCAATACGTCCATGTCACGACGCGTCGTGCTGTTATCCGTGTCAGGGGTGGACATACCGGCTGTTAGGTAGGTGGTCATAATTTTCTGGCTTATCAGTGGGAATTCATGGTAGGCCTTGAAGCAACGGCATTTTGTTCCACTCATTTACGCCTACAGCGCAGGGTCCGATAGGTGGAGCATACGTTCACTATGTTACCTCATGGTGAAGCGAAGCTACACAGGTTTCACGAATATTTGAATAAAATGCACGGGAAGATACAGTTGACGCTCGAGGCAGAGAAGAATGGCGCAGTTCCATTCCTGTACGTGGAAGTACCCATGACAACGGACGGCATATTAGGACGCAGAGTATACCGGAAACCTTCAGATACGGACAGGTATTTGCACTCCGATCCCAACGATCACCCAGAACTCATTTATCCATTTTTGACCATCTACGTGCAGCGCCCTAGCGATGCTCAAAACTTACCACATGAGGTCAAAACGCTGTGTACAATGTTCGTGGCCAATGGCTACAACCATAAACCAGTCGATGCAGCCATGGCAACAAACAAATGGAAACGAGTTAGGCAACAAATCGACAAACTGCAACCATCTGCGGGCTTAACTTACGCGAAAAATGTCACTGACAGGCAGGGCCGGCCTTAGCCATCCAGGTGCCCCGGGCGAGTCGTCCAGTTGGCGCCCTTTATTGTATAAATAGCGAATCTGGCAGTGCTTTGCAACACGGTATTTGACTGTTTTCTAGAAATCGTCTTAAGTGGTTAATGGCGTCATCTTATGATCATAACATGGTTTTTTCCATCGTAAATTTAAGTATTTTATGTTTTTAAATGGAAATGAAATCCAAATAATCTGAAAGCCCGCTAAGACGCTCCATGTGAGTCTTATGTAGCCTGTGACGTCAGTCCAGCATGGCTGCTGTCGCTGCCGTAACAGTCAGTATAGCAGTGATATATTGTTTGGGCATTCACGTTTTGGGAAATTGTCTAAAAATATTGCGTAGTACTGCACTGTACATCTACAAAAACTCCAGAAAATTGTTTTTGCGTGTTCCAAACAAAGAAAAGATGCGTAAAATGTGGTTGAAACAGGTTCGTATATCCCAAATATTTCTTTTCTTTTCTGAAGCACCCCTGTACTAAAGCGAACAAAACAAAACAAAAATTATTCAAATTGGTCAAGCCATTTCTTTGTTTTGGTGAGACTAACACACAACAATTGATTTTTATATATAGGAGGTAATATGTATAACGAAAAAACACTAATTTTGAATTGGGTACCATATTTTTATTGAATTTAATATAGCTGTAAGCCATAAACCTATATTTTCTTTCAGTCATCTGAACACAAAACATATTACGCCTAATGAAAAACAATTATAAACAACTAAAATTTTACTTTTCTCTCTTTTCTGTTGGCAAAGTCTCTGATCAGATTAGCAAAGTCCAGGTTTTCTGCAACTTCATTTTCAATGGACAGTGAGGCCAAACTGGTTAGTCTTGTTTGAGACATTGTAGACCGCAAGTACGTTTTTATCAACTTCAGTTTGGAAAAACTGCGTTCGCCGCTTGCGACAGTCACTGGTATTGTTAGCAAAATACGTAACGTTATCCAGATGTTGGGATATAACTCTTGAAGATTATACTTTTTTATGAAGTTTAAGGCTTCAATAGGCGTTGCCTGGCTGTCTTAGAGATAGTGTTGCAGGCCTAAAATTTCGTCGCACAGCAAATTTCCATCAATATCTGACTTCATGTTGACAGTTAACTTTTCTTGTAATTTAGAACAGCATTGTATTAGTTCTTCTTTATTTTGATTTTTTTTATGTCAAACAAGAAACTCCACGTCGCAGAAAATTCTTGCATCTGTTCAAATCTTTCTTTCATGGATATGTGCACCGTGTCCAACAGTGCATTGAAAAACTCTACTTTAAACTTCTTTTTTGGGTCAGTTATTTGATCATCAACAGCCTCTTCACCCGGCCTGCGTTTAATACGTCTTAATCGCATTTGTGGTTTAAATGATGGCTGCGTATCAAGATCCGAAGCCAGTTCAGTTGCTGTTACAATAGCTTGTTCGAAACCTGTTTGTCTATATGTTTCCAAACAAGAGCAACATTTGTCAAGGATTCCCATAAACTCGACAAAGTTGATTGTGGGTGACTGACTTGCTTTACTCACAAAGTTAATTTGAAACAGAACATCATACCATGTCACGAGAGAAACAATGAAGCTGAAGTCTTTTAATTGTCCTCCTAGTGTTGTCGCTTCGTGTGACACCGCAGCATCGCTTTGTTCAGTAGCATCAGCCAAGGAAACCAAAGCGTCATGCATTTCGCATAATTGATAACGGACCGCTTTGACGCTATCAATTCGAGCTTCCCAGTGTGTGTCACATTTTTCAGGGTGTATATCTTCAAATGGTCGGTCAAAATTTTCCATCTATTTACCGATCCAGCAAATAGATTAAACATTTTTTGTAACATTCCGAACAGTGTCACGGATTTTACTGATGATTTTACCTCATCACACAATACCAAATTATAACTATGGCATCCACATGGCACAAAAAAAGCTAGTGGATTTAACTTCTTAATTCTGTTCTGGACGCCTTTATTTTTCCCCTTCATGTTCGCGCCGTTATCGTAGCCCTGTCCTCTGCAGTCATTAATGTTAAGGTCAAGATCACTCAATTTTTTTAAAATGCTTTCTGTGAGACCTTCACCGGTTATATCATCTATTTGCAGAAATGAGATGAAATGTTCTTTTACACTTGCGCCATCCTCTGTTATGTCGGCGCATCTTAAAGTTATCGAAAGTTGTTCTTTGTGGCTTATATCTGGAGTACAGTCAGCTATGATTGCATAATACTTTGAACCCTTTATGAGGGATACGATTGTAGACATAACGTGTGATGCCATGAGTTCTATTAATTCATTTTGTATATTTTTGCCGCAATAATGGTCAGCCAAATCACCACTCAATGCCAGTCTGACGTGCTCTTCCATGATTGGATCAAACTTTGCCAATAACTGTACAAGACCTAAGAATTTTCCATTATTTGGGGCAAATAATTTATCTGATAACCCTCTGAATGCCGTATTATTTTCAGCCAAATACAAAGTAATGTGCATCAATCTTTGAAGCACATTGCTCCATCGTAAACTTTCTTTAGAAATTAGCTTTTGTTCTTCCTTGTCAATAGTTAATCCAGCTTTAAACCTGATTTCAGCTTCAGTCCATTGAGTAAATGCTTTTTTGTGGTTAGGACTATTTTCATGCAGTTTCAGAGCTTCACTTAAATGTTTACAATTTCTGAAACCCACAGTGGTAGTCAAATTAGTAGTTGATTTTAAATCAAACAGTCGACAACAAAAGCAAAAGACACTGTCGTTTGATACAGAATAAACTAGCCACCGTCGTCTGATAGTTTCTTCGTTTGATAGTTTTCTTGTGTAATGAGTTGAAGAGAAATGACGCCCATTTTCATCTTTTGGAAAGTTATTTAGACATACTTGTGAGGGTCCACATATTATAATGCGATCTATATCTCCAGCATTAAGTACTTTTGGCCACGTACCTACATCAGAAACATTGTATTCTTTTATTGCAAGAACGTTGATACGTTCATCGACCACAGATGTCATGTGTTGATTTTGACTTGGAGAAATATCAGAGGATTCATGCAAAGATGTACTGCGCTGGTCAATTTGATCACCTTCAATACGTGATTGTATATTTTTTGTGTATAATTCTTCACAGTCTGAAGAAATATTTGCTGATACATGGACTTTTGATTCAATATCTGAAGTATTTGCCTTAGAATTTCCTTTAAGGTACTTATAAATATTCATGTGCTTTTTAGTTTCTTCAAGAACTTTTTCTTTTTCAGCTTTTCTTTTCCGATTTTTTGAACCAGAAAGCTTTTTTTTAATCATTTCCTTCTCTTCTGGCATGATTTAATAATTTGACAAATTATTGCTTGGACACTGCTCTATTTCGCGACCACAATATTCGATCTATAACAAATAAAGAAATTCACCTATCAGTAGACGTAACTAGAAAAAAAACCTGAACTGAAAGATAAAAATGTTTTTCGCACTTACCAGAAAATTAAAATGTTGACACAGTCACGACACTCGTTTCGCTCACAATTATTCAGCCACGAAAACATGACCGCTGCCTCCGACTCTTACTGACAATTACTGACATGCGGGTGCAAATCGTAGCGCTGCCAACATATGCAGACTAACAAACATTGTGTGGCGCTGTATTATTTCAGTACGTTAGGGGAGAATTCTCTATGAATGAAGTGCACGCATTGCATGATCTATTAATTAATGTACATGAGTCATTAAGTCACAAATATTCGATATAAATACATTCGTATTAATTAAATCATAATGTAATGTATATTTCACAGTCTGTATTTTCTTTTATTTGGAGCGACCGGTAGTTTCTGTTGTGAACGAGAGATGGTGCGGCTGCATGGGCTCTTCCTTGTTGCAGTTCTTGAAACAAATAAGAGAGGCGCTTTGGTAGAGTCCGTGCTAGCCCGCGTCAAACATGGATGGTTGCAGACATTATGAAGATTGCATTCAGCACGATTTCTCTTCTGCTACCCCGAATTCATCGCGCATTCGTGAGATTAGTGACGTATGTTGAATGAGACTGAATAATATTTTAGTTTCGCGGAATGGGTGATTGTAAATTGTAATTTTTTTTTACATGCGTTTAGTACGTGGCGCCCCTTGGGCCCCGGCGCCCTGGGCGACCGCCCGGGTCGCCCCACCCTAAAGCCGGCGCTGCTGACAGGATTGGTAAACTCCTTCTCCGGCCTGTGTTCCACAGCAGCCGCAAGACACAGGATGTGCTAGGCTACACGGAGGACAATATAGATGCTTTACGCATTGATGTTATGTACAAGATGGAATGTCAGTATGTAGAAACATACATCGGTACGACCGCCAGGCCGATGGCAACGCGCATATGAGAACACGAATGCTACGTTCGTCTGCGGCACTACAGCAAGTCGACAGTAGCCCAACACCAGCAGGACTGCGGCAAGAATACCAAATTTAACCCAAGCTGCGTACTAGCTCGGCAGCCACCTTTACGAAAAGCAATATCAGAGAAGTGATAGAAATTATTAAAAAAAGTCCATCAACATCAACAGAGAGGATGATTACAGGCTTGCCTCATCTTGATTGCCAGCTCTCAGAGGCCAACAACCCGCACCAACAACAGGTGACGCAAGGGCTGCCGGCGCGTAACTGCCACCGGGCGTCCTGCGTCCTGCAGGAGGAAAATAGGAGCCAACGCCACATTCACTGATGAGCACCAAACACAGCAAACAGTGCAAGAAGCAATAGGCAACAGCAGATCCCTACTCCCTCCAACGTAGGAACATATTACCGCACCTTCCACCTCAAGTGTCCGTCACAGTGACGATATTTTAAAATTATGACGTCACGTCATGATCAGTGGGTGGTAATGATGAAATGTAAGCGACTCCACACATCTAAAGTACGTCAGAAGACCCACCAGAAGGCCACTGTAACCGTAGCTGAAACGTCGATTTCCCTAGCACATATTTTTGCAGTACGATGCGATGTGATACTCAGAAATCGTTTATGTCAACTGACTGATCGCGAAAGCCTAAGGAGTTAAATTAACAACTATATCTTAAAAACAACTGATAATGAAAATGAGAGGAAGAGGACACATCCTGCTTTGAATGAAATTCAAATCAAAATAAACTGGGTACTTATTACAAAAGTTCGACTTTCTACGCAAGAAATACGAAGCTAACACGACAGCCTATTAATGTGAACAGTATGAAGTCAAGGGAAGGGCAATGGATTGAAGCTGCACATATCCTCAGTTACGTGAATAAACCCCACGAATCTGAAATTTACTATGCATTGGTTGGTTGTCGGAACTAAAATGAAAAGAAATTATCCTCGTAACAGGAATCTAACGGCATTGTGGGGTCCACATACCCTTATAAAATAGTAAACTGCCAACCACAGGGCCGGTGACATAAAGTATGCTCAACACTCGCTTGTCTTTTCGATGGACGTGAAGATGTGGGTCAGCATGAGATCTGCACCAGCACAAAATCTACGAACTATACCACTGTGACTGCGATCATACATCCCTGCACCCGACTTCCCTGTTTGTACCGGCATGGCTGCAATCACATATCAGGCAACATCTTATTTACTTATGTTCAATGGCGTCAAACTGCAGTGTTAAATAATTTCCCACGGCGATACATATGAAGCAGAGGGACGATGAGGAGCACTCTCTTCTCAAGGTTTGTTCAGGATTTCCCGTCTGGCGTCAAGAGGCGAAGTACTGGACTGTACTGTCGTATGCAAAAGTTACTTTCCACTTAGCGACCCCCACACAAGCTGTATTACTCATTATTTTAGCAGCTACATGGATGCCTGGTAATGGAGTAATGTAGCCACTTAAATAAAAACAAACTTCTGGGCAACTTTTTGACGGTTTCGTAATTTCATTGAATATAAGTTGTTACTGGCAATAACTTTCCTTGCTATTTTTAATTATTCGTTGGCAAAGAGAATACTGTTTATACATTTTACATTAATTCCATCTCCTGTACGCTCTTTGACCTGGTGGTTGTTGGATTTCTCTCACGTCGCTTGTTAACTTGGCAGCAGAGACAGGCGTTTGGCTCGTGATGAAAATGCATCATACTACCGAAAAAGAAGGAACAAGTTACAGATATCTCTTCTGATCAGCTAAACCCACATTCTGAAGTTGCAGCTGGACTGATGGAATAAAATTATATATTTTTTTCGATTATATTAACCAGCGTTCAAACATCAACGAAATGACAAAGTAATGAGCTATGGTTAATGAACAATCACACAAATAAATGAAATGGAACAGTAACGCTTTAAAATTATTCCCAAATGCCGAAAAACGTGTGCATGTTATACCGGTATCAGAGCAGCTCGTTACAACAACAGCTTTTTCCGTCATGAAATCCGTCACTGAGAATTTTAACGCAAGGTTAGTGTTTGTAAATGTCACTTTAGGAATAAACATAATCGTCATTATTCACAACTTAAACTGCGTCACAACAGGACGTGTGTGTGAGAGAGAGCACATGTGTGTATGTGATTTTACGTGCGTTAATTAAACTTAAAATAAAGCACTCTGTCTTCAGGCCACAAGTGGCCCATCGAGACCATCCGACCGCCGTGTCATCCTCACCTGAGGGTACAGCCAGGAGGGCGTGTAGTCAGCACACTGCTCTCCCGGTCTTTGCGATGGTTTTCCTTGACCGGAGCCGCTACTATTGAGTCGACTAGCTCCTCGATTGGCATCAAAAGGCTCAGTGCACCCTAAAAATGGCAACAGCGCATGGCGGCCCAGATGGTCACCCACCCAAGTACCGGTCACGCCCGACAGAGCTTTACTCCGGTGATCTGACGGGAACCTGTGTATCCACTGCGGCAAGGCCGTTGCTCCAAACTTAAAATAAGTATCATGTAAAAATGATTAAAATATTTCATTACAATGTCAGGAAGTAATCAAAATTTTATAGAGCAAAATACATTATTAAACGGGAAATTTCATATCTTAATCGTGAGTAATCACCTGCTTGAGTCAAGAGACATAACTGATTGGGATACAAATAGTTTTTGTGACGGAAGGTTATGTTTCTCATAATTTGTATGTATTCAGTGTAGTCAGTTCCTAATCGATTTATTACGATTAAACAAGAAAAATAATTAGTCTAATCTGTTTTTAATTTTAAAGTATTGAACTATACACACTGAGAGCCTTGCTGAAAACGACTGTATAATTGAACATACGAAGAACTTCAGAAAATCACCTGAAACCTTTTACTTATCATAATTACGTGACACCTTTGAACCAAGACGGACTCACTAAATGTGGGCATTATGTATATTTCGAGATGTTGTTCTTTAAGAAAGGTACTGCGGTATGACTCGACCCTGGGTTGCAGTCTCGGCTACTGTCTTCCGGAAAAGGTTCTCTTACTCTGCGTACCCACAGCTTGGTTGTGGACTGCACGGAGAAAGCAAACAACGAAACTTTTTCCACTTGTAACTTACTTTTTGAGTTTGTTTTCCCAACTTCGCCTATAACGGGAACGAAATCCGGGACAAAATTTCTGAACACTATAGATGCAAGAGTGGCATAAAAGAGGCCGCAAAATAATGCTATGTGAGTATGGCGCAATTTACGAAGATGAATTATCTTATAAACTTCTAGTTGTATATTAAGATAACGGTGAAATTACAGGAATATTCCTTCTTCAGTATGCTTTTATTTCCACCTCCCAACTAACAAATTATATAAAATATAAAGATCGTATGTAATCAATGCTGCAAGCATCGCTACAAAATACTAGACATTATTTTATATTGTAATTTGGTTAGTAGGGGAAGGATAGTTGTTTTTGCTGCCGCAGACTTACTGCATTTTTTTTCCTTTGAGTCAAATAATTCGAATCAGTCAGCTGCAGTCAATTAAATTCAACAAGGTTAAATCATTAAATAATATCAGTACAATTACAATCAGAAATGCTGAATCTGCGGTCTAATGAATATGTCGTGACAACTGAAAATTTGTGCTAGGCCAATGTTGAAGCATAGATCTTCCACATTTAGCGACCGGCTGCAGTTTTTAGGGATTAGTTTCCTGTTATCCTGCTTATCGCGTGAAGTAGCCTTAACCATTTTGAGTTGTTGCTCCTACAAGGAATCGTCTTAGTAAATCTTTGGGTCTTCTGTTCCCCCTTTACATATTTTTAGTTTGCCTGGAGTAGCCTTACTGATTTTGAGTTTTTGATGCTGCAAGAAACCAACCGTCTTACTAAATTTGTTGACCTACTTTCGTCCTTTTACAATTTTTTTTCTTCCCTAAAATCGCCTTCAGCAACTAAAGTAATCGTTTCTCATTTCCGTTATTAAGTCATTAACTGCTGTACTTCTGTTTAAATACCTTAGTTTTTGTTGCTTACTTGAAACTTTCTTCAATGACGCATAAAGCAACTCATGCCTCTTACATTATTGTCTTTCTTTTTCCTCGCTTACGTTCGTGACGAGGACTTCTGATTGGGCTATTTTGGTTGCGTTACCTCCTCAGGTAAATTTATGCCGCTGACTCTACACTTACCTGATAAATGTTCAGGAGGAATGTATGATTAATTTACATAAAAATCTTCTAGGATTGTCCATAACGGTGTTGCAAATCTTCCTTTTCATTGTGCTTTTTCATCCGATATGTCTTGCCATCTCTGTCAGTTTGCTCTCCGTATAATTTTTTTGTAATGTGACTTAATTTTACACTCTTTTAATAAGTTCTTAATAATATGTCTCTCGTCAGCACATCAAAGCATCCCAGACTCCTCAATTCAGTATCTTTCATTTCGTTGAAATTCTTCGATTTTCTTCTGTTATCAAGAACTTTATAAAAACTGTTATTTCAACAGTCAAATTGAAACTGTAACAACCAAATTTATTTATTAAACAAAACGGAATACAAAGATACTATGAGCTGCAGTTTCAGGATCTTAACATTGATTCACCCATTGATTTTAACTAGACTTCATATGTATGTGATGCCAAAAATAAATTACCCAATGTAATATTTTTATGCCATCTTGATGCTAATAAAGCCCTTTTCGATGTACAACATATGTCGTCGTTTGTATGATGTTTACTTAAAATTCGTTAGAGTTGTGACAGTTGGACTTCTGTTCCAAGAATATTCCAAATGATTCGTTTCACAGTAGAACATCGTTCTTGTAGTAAAACTTGAAGAACGATGTATCATTATGTCCTTGGAAGAGATGATTGGCTCGTCTGCCATACAGCAATTTTAAGTTAAGCATTTTTAAGGGAATGGGAATTTGTGTTTCACGGTGCACGTTTTGATTTTGCTTTCACAGGTACTGAGGTCCACCCTGGCCAAGCATGGTTAACTACTGCACTTCTTAATGTTCATTCTGCCCTACGTCCTAGTGCCACAGGTTTGGAGAATTTTCCGCCACGTGATTTGTTGGGTTATAAGACGTTTATGATCAGCAAATCAAAAATTATGTCTCATAGTGATACATCCTGTAATTTCTTTATTGAAAAACCATTGTGTGTAAGGATCCGTCGTAGCTGTAAATTGTCCAAAGATGGAAGAAACTGGTTGTGACCTATAATAGGGAACCAAACCAAGTATTTTCCTAAACTGAAAATGGGAAACCACAGAAACCCATTGTCAAGACTGCTGGTCGATGGATTCGAACCATTTCGCTACCAAATCCAGGGATTGCTACCTCAGTGCCTAAATTTCCAGATCTACCCCAGTCGGTGGAGAATTTGGAAGAAGGTGCTTGTTGTACATAGTTTAAAAGATAAATAAATAAAATGCATCACAAAATAAGATGGCATTATGATATTGCATGTTTTTCCTTTAAATGTGAATGTTTGGTCACTCAGTTATTGTAGTATTACATAAGCGTAAATACATTTTCTTGGGGGGAGGAGGGAGGGGAAATAGGGTGCATTCAGCTCAGACGAATAATTGAAGCATCCCACTGAAAAAGTCTTTCAGAAACGAACGAACTGTAACTATACCCCTTCCTCTTTCGGCAAAGCCCTCCCCATAGTACCGTATCCGGACTAGTTGCCATAATCGAGTACCTCCCAGGTGAGCAGACTGACCGACATTTTGCCATTTAGGCTGCTATAGATAGAATTTGAGCCATTGTTTTAAATAAATGCAACTATCACTGTTTGGGCAGTATTTTTTACTATCAGTTCGATTTTTGAACGACTCAGAAAAATCCGAATGTATTTTTTTGCACTGTATTGAATTTAATATTATTTCTAATGATGTTTACTGCTACGTTGCGGTATGAAATGCTAAATTATTCTAACTTCAGAGTTATACGACTCTCCAAATAACAACTCCAGTGCTAACATTACTGCTATAAATAGGTAATTAGGGTATTATAGCAGTATGTACATGTTTTTATTTTCCATAACGGTAATGGACGAATCAGAATCGGTTTGGCGAAAGTCAATATTGCTGTAGGCATATCAATAGTTTAAATCTGTGGATGGTGATGTTAACTATCAGTAATGCGTACCCCGTACTCATGATTAAAAATCAAAATATCTTTCAATTTCACTACACGGCAGCTAGGTCACTTGTAATTTCGTTTAGGTGACACGTAGGGATCCAGCCCAGTGGACCTTACCCCTCCGCCCCACATTTGCTACAGAAAATAATGTACAGCCTGTGCGTACTGCTGCTCAAATAGCCTGGTAGTGTGCTATAATGAACAGAATAGTAGCTTCAAATGCAGGAAGTTGTGGGTACGAATCTTGTCAGGTACAGTAAATTATCTTTACTTTCTAATCTTATCGAAATGATTTTGGTCATTTTTATTCAGTTAATCGATTTAAAATTAATTTTTTATGTCTATTCCTTTGTCATATCATTTTAGTCGTCATTATCAACTACTTCATTTGCACTCATTTTTCTTCGTATCAGTCTTTTTCTAATTGAAATCATTATTCAGGTGTCTTTATTTAATTTTATTTATTAATATCGACTTAATTTCTTTTATTTTTATCACACTGTTGTTTTCATCCACATTACTGCTTTCACTCTATTTACTTCTCATTTTGTTTGAATTTCATTATCCTTATAAACCCTTCTTTCATTTAAATCTTCATCTGCGTTATTTTTTCCATAGTGCGACGATTACCATGGAAAAAAATTACACGACTGGTAAGACAAAAAAATACTTCAAATGGCTCTGAGCACTATGGGACTTAACTGCTGTGGTCATCAGTCCCCTACAACTTAGAACTACTTAAACCTAACTAACCTAAGGACATCACACACATCCATGCCCGAGGCAGGATTCGAACCTGCGACCGTAGCGGTCACGCGGTTCCAGACTGTAGCACCTAGAACCGCACGGTCACTCCGGCCGGATGGTAAGTCAAATATGTTCTTCACTTCAGTGCATAGTCAATATAAATAGATCATATGGCCATTTGTTTTTCGACTGATAGATCAGAATTTTCAAATAACTGAATTTTTATAATACATAAATATAATTAGATTCATATTCACAAAAAGAATGACATAAAGAAAAAATTAAACAAATGAAAAAGTTCATACGGTGATTGAAATAATGTGACAAAGAAAAGAAACAAAAAGATTATGTTTAAACCAATTAACCAAATAAAAATAATATCAAAATAATTTAGATAAAGTTTTAAAATTTAAAAAAAGATTCACTTGATGAGATTCGAACCATAACCTACAGCATCTGACGCTGCTTTCCTGTCCATTACACCACGCAACCAGACAAGGTAGTTCGACTATTTTTGCGTCCCTGAGCATTACACAAAATTCCGAATATTTTTCGTCAATTACAAACAAACGAGCGTCTACCAGGGTGAATGGCTGCAGTGAGTGATACCTGGGATTTGGTTCCAAAATGTCGATCCCATCGCTGGGAACATCTCCTCGTTGTAAGGCTCTATGTCACAAGAGTAGTCTTTTTGATTAACGTGGCTATAATATGTGAGTAGGGAGACTCTTAAAGCGTGTTATATGTAAAATAACAAAGTTGGGAATGTACCTTCTTTGCTAATTTCAGGAATAAGAGTAGTAACGCGGTCATATGATTAGGAATACCAAGGGCTAAAAGCTTTAAATCAATATTTATGAAGTTATTACCGGCTGCGATGATGGTTAAAGAGATCGCTGTACCAAGCAGAAATCTACAGATACCAGTCTCTGTGTGCTGGCCCCTTTTTTAACCGGAGCCGAGGTTGGAATCTTCCTACACTTCGGTCGTGGAACCTGAAGATGGCGTCGAAAATCGCCGAAACCGGTAACCAAATAAAGTAACAGTTTGGAAATTAGATGGCTGAAAGGTGTTTGATTTGATATTCTGTACTGAGATAAGAGTTTTATGTTTAGATTTCAGCCAAAAAGAAGTTTCAGACTCTGTAATCATGGCTCGCTGGGACAAATATACCACGTGACGGCTGAAAAATCACAGTTTAATATAGGAGTAAGCGAATAAATTGCTAAGGGTATAGATTGAATTCCCGGAAGTTCTAACAGATAAGTTGGGGGTAACGACTAAAATAGTGAAAGGCATGCTTTTATTTGAGTACATCTTTCCCTAGAGCATATCCTATCAAGTAGTATGTTAATTTATCATTTTCATATGCGATCTTTATCATTTTCTATTCGGACCATTGGCTTTGAGAAGTGACCTGTGTGGTATGTGTTCTTTTTAATCCTGGTTTTCCATTTATGATCAGCAGCCTCTATGTCATAAACACTCCCTGTCTGTTACTTTGGCTGTGGGCTAAAGCGAATTTCCTGCTCTCTCCAAGCTTAGAAACGGAGGGTCAAACCAAACCGTTGGAATCTACCGGCCAATAGTAGGACGGTGTGTGTATGTGGGGGGGGGGGGGGGGGGGGGATAGTACAACAAAGGGAGAGGTGGTGTACATGAGTTGGAGCAATTAGGTGGAACGACCTCTCTCACCAAACTCATTGGAGTTTGTTTCCATTGGTTGCTGGAAATTCGTGGTAGAAGCTTCAAAATCTGTCGAAAGAACCTGTCAATAAAAATGAGGGAACAAGGAATCCATAGGGTGCAGCTGTTCTAGTAGGCAATGATGGTGAGTCGCAATGCAACTGCTTGTCGGTGTACCTTTAGAGCTCGTTAGCAGTCACAGTTCTTTGTACCAAACTCTTTCCGGAATGGTGAAGTCTTTGCTACGTGTTTTGTAAACTAAATTCTTTCCACCATCCTGTTTTGGGTTGAATTACTGTAATTAACATGGACTTTCCTCTCACTCTGCTCTTGTCTCGCGCAATTTTGCTAAAGACATTTTAAGTTTATTACTCAGCGAATTTCTGAATATGAGTACTTGCAACTTTGACTCTTGTTCTTTGCCCTCAGCAGTGCTTACCTGCATTGAAGGATGTTGTATCACTCACAAGCTTATGAATTCCTTTCCCTTGTTCCCATAATGGTTACCCTAAACTCCTGCCCCCCCTCCCCCACCCGTCCCATGCTGATCACCTTGTTTGTTAAGTTATTGTCAAGTCTCCATTGCGTAAGGGACAGTGGCATTTAGAACATAGTTCGTCATCCAGCGCAATTTCCTCTATATAAAGTAAGTGTCATAAATCCAAAGGTTTAAATTCAGTGCTTTACTTCAAGCCTCCCAGATCATTTTCAGATGCTTCGGGCAATAGATTTGGAAAAGTGTGTGTTCATCTCCATAAGTCCATGTTGCGCTACTTTCTTCCGTTGCGTTAGGACGAAGAAGTTACTTTGCGTTTCAAGGTATAAATTCCTCCTACTTTAATTACTCATAATGTGACCATTGCACTTATGGGGTACGACACCGTCATCAGTGGATGAGATAAAAAGGATTGTAGGGGTAAGTAGTTAGATGTATTAACGTCCCATATTTCGACCAGTAAGGTGTAAGTAGTTAGATGTATTACCGTCCCAATTTTCGACCAGTTCACCATCAGATTACTCCATTCCGCTACTCATAAAAAACGCAGCCGGAACCTCATAATAGAGTATAAAATTTAGTATATGAAGTCTTCACGGGTTGTCAGACGAGTAGCATCGTCGTCTCGTAGCAATGTTTCGATGGAATGCGTCTCAATCATCTTCGCCTGAAGGTGCTACTCGGCTGACAACCCGTGAAGAATTCATATATGAAATTCGCCGAGAAAGCCTGCACTCACATATAAAATATAGGTTCCTGTACGGCAGTCAGCGTAGATACTGACACCTCCTAAGATGTGGAAACTGAGGAAAATAATTGATGAGCAGCTGGCCGAAGGGGTTATTGGGCCATCAATGCCCGAATATGCTTCTCCCTTTTTCCTAGTTTGTAAGCTTGCTGGAAAGGCGTGTCAGCCCATTATCGATTGCCGGCT
This sequence comes from Schistocerca cancellata, assembly GCF_023864275.1. NCBI lineage: Eukaryota > Metazoa > Arthropoda > Insecta > Orthoptera > Acrididae > Schistocerca > Schistocerca cancellata. Next base: position 956,910,512 of record NC_064626.1, read on the forward strand.
GTTAAACCAGAAGTTTGTCATGGAGGCGTTCCCATACCAGGCCTTGATTTAAACCATGGAGATCATCAGGTGCCTTTGGCTGAGAAATCTAAAGCACCGACAGCATTTAACACCGACTCAAGTTGTTTGAACAGAATAAGGGCACCATTCGGCTGGCAACTTGTGCCACAATGTTGTTGGACTTTGTATTGGGCGATGTAGAATTAAACTGCGTCTGTAATTATCCTGGTGATGTTTTCATCTATAATCGAACTTCCGAAGAACATCTGAATCATACCTATCGAGTGTTAACTGTTTGCGTGACTCAGACGTAATGGTGAAGCAAGCTAAAAGCGATTTAGTGCACAGCGAGATATCTTTGTCGGGCCACATTATTTCAGCTAAGGCTATAAAGGTCCTTCCTGAACGTACCTAAGATATTCTCCGGTTACCCCAATTAAAGGATAAAAAAAGGACCGCATGGGTCATTGGAATGTTCAGCTTTTTCCGTAAGTTCGTGTCACATTTCGCACAGTTGTCTGTACCTTTAAACCAATTAAGACGTAAGAGAGAACAGTTTAAGTGGACAGATAGTCAACAGGCCGCATTCAAAGGGTTAATACACCGTTAGTGTGCCAGTATTGATTTTTCATGACTTTGAGCGGGAGATATTTTAGAAATGAACGCTTCGAATTATGGAGGCCTGTAGCTTATGCCCGAGGCTCTTGTCGGCACCCGTAAAGAAATATTCCTGATATCAGGCGGGGACTCTTGCCATATGTTTAGATTGGGAAAGTTCCGTTTTTATTTGGGGCACGAAGTTTCAAATTGGAAACATATAACCAGGGTGCTGGGCCGTCCTGGGATTTGTAGCATATCACCCTTGGAATTAAGGTTATTAGGTCTTTCGCAAAATACACAGACCAACGACACAGATCAGAGTTTACTTATTAGCTCCACATATATTTTTGTGAGTTAATTATCGAACGTATACAAAAATTTTAAGAAGAATTCAAATAGCGAGCCATCGTACCCTGCCGCATTAATTAAGAAAGATGTATTTCCAGAATGATGAAAGTTATTGTAATGTCTGCTGGCAGAGTAACTTGATGATAATGTTCTTTTGAACGAAACCGGTGGTCACGAAATAAATTTGTATCAATACACCTGTGGTGGTTTCTCATTAATTGTTAGCTAGAATCAGCTGTGGAGCTCATAATGAGCAACAAAACGACTGCGGTTACGTCCAGTGAATGTAGAAGATCAGTATGTGAACAACATTCAGTTACTGTGATCACTTGTCTAGAGTGCAAGGGAACAGATGTCAGAAGTAATGTATGGATCATTTCAGACGGTCGGTGTCATTTCAGCGAGTTTACTGCTTGCGTGCGATGTATGCCTCGCCGTTAGGTGGCGGGGGCAGTGCCCACAGTCTCTAAGAGAGCAGACATGGTCCACATCGTGGCAGTCAGTGTTCGTACAGGCAAGAGAGAATGATGAAACTCTGCTGGCCGATTGTTCAGTAATGGCCGAAAGATACTGTGGCCAACTCCAAGAGTGATGAAATATGTCATCAGTTCTGCTAGCGAACTTGCGTTGACTGTTGCAGTGTGGTCTTCATACTGCGAAGGGTGTTTGTTTGCTGGCTTACAGCTCGTGTCTGGGCTCGTGGCGCTGCGCGGAAGTAAACATTCTACTCCGCAGAGTTAGCGCTGCCTTGTCATCATGCTGTTATGTACCAGTGTCAGCCTGAAGATAGATGCAGCCCAAGGGAGGCTAGCAAGTCATCTATTTTGACTTCGCAATAGCTTCGTAATGGGTGTAGAACCAATCTGCTGGAGCCATTTAAGCTATGTTTCGTGGCCTGATTATTCGAAGGGAGCACCTGCCATTGCAATATTATAAAACTAAAAGTTTACCGTTTCCCCGTTCCAAGAGCATTTCAGCAGCACCTCTTGTAGCTCTTTTTTTAATAGTAGGAGCAAACTATGTTAGGTTTAGCGTGAATAATATTGTTTAAAGGTTTTTCTCCTTTAATAAGTATTTTATTAAATGTTTATTTTCATTCTTAACATCTAGTTGGTGAAACGGATTCTCACTGTTCAGATAAGGAGGAGGAGGAGATTGGTGTATAACGTCCCGTCGACAACGAGGTCATTAGAGACGGAGCGCAAGCTCGGGTGAGGGAAGGATGGAAATCGGCCGTGCCCTTTCAAAGGAACCATCCCGGCATTTGCCTGAAGCGATTTAGGGAAATCACGGAAAACCTAAATCAGGATGGCCGGAGACGGGATTGAACCGTCATCCTCCAGAATGCGAGTCCAGTGTGCTAACCACTGCGCCACCTCGCTCGGTGTTCAGATAAGGTTGAAAAACTTCCTGGTCTTGCGTTAAGTTGGTTCCAGCAGCACGGTCGTTCCTGTAAAGTATTGAACAGTGTTGCTGCTATCTTTCTTGTGTAATTTTAGTTAAATTGTTTTAAATTTCTTTGAAGTCTCTTTTGAGGGTTTTATTTTTATTTCCAAGAGAATTTTATTTTAATTTAAAAGGCTGACTAGTGTACTGGGGTGGATTTTATTTAGGGTCTTTCAGACTGTTGTGTTATAAGTTTTCTCCTCTGCTTTAGGAAACCGGTTGTTCTGAAATTACATTTTATGTTATGTGCCTGAGGGCGGCTACCATTGGCATAATGTTCCTATGAGAGATGGTTGCGTCCGTTTTTTGTAATCAAGATGGATCAAAATTTAATTTCGTCATATGCTTCAATATTGTTTGATCGTTATTTGTAATATGGCATTTGTAATTAAGGGCGGATTTGCTAAACTTATGAGAATTAGCTTTAAGATTTAAAGTTTTTTGTAATGCTTGGTTATTATAGGGTAATATTCTTCAGTAGATAGCAGCAACATTTGGGAGCAATGTTTCATTCCCTATTGTGAATCTAGTGCTATATATTTGACATTTTCAACTTTGCTGTTCTCTTTTCCATAGACAGTCAAAGTAGATATCCATAATAGCACACAACCTATATGACTCAACGATACTGAATACATTTAGGTTCATACGTCAAGAGAAATTAAGCGTGCCAATTATTTCGATAAATCACAGTTCTAGGATTTTAAACAGATATCCTGTAAGTGGAAAGGTATTTCTTCTTACGGTCTTTCCTTCTTATTGTGATAATATGGACAGCCTGCAATGAAATCTACTCCATATGAAGGCGTCCCGTGACGAAACATTATACAGAGACTGACGCTTAGTTGATTTGACCAACGTCAAAAAGCAGAAAAATTAAGTTAACTCTTTGAAAAAGACCCACTAGTTCCAACACACAAGGAGCTTTGAGATATGAGTTACTTAGGTCTAAATTAACTGTGACACAGTAATTGCCTTAACTGAGATAGGTTTGTTTATGAGAGGATCGTGTGTTTCACAGTCGCGTTCCACAATGTCGTCGATGCAAAAGTCTGACAGCGTCTGATTAAAATACAGTGGCTTCACATGTAAAAAGAATCACTAGATGTTTGTTGGTGATCGGTAGAAATCCTTCCTCGAAACGTTACCTATAGAAAATGTAGATGGACCGAGAAGAGCATTGTTTTGTGCAGGAGAGACCTCACTTTCAATGTGTAACGGAAATTTTCTCTGCAATCGATAAACATCATGGGATTTAATGATAGATGTATGCGTCATGTTGACTCAGGGTAACTTCTATCTTATTAAATTTTTTATATTTACTTACGTATGCAGCAATTCAAATATAAAGAAATGTAATATAAATGTACTTATATCACTATGTTTATGTGTTTCTGTATAGTATAGGACAGTACTTCGTCCTATATAACACTGACAGTAATCTTGACATTTTATTTTGTATGTGTGAAAATTGCGATAAATTTTATATATGACAAACAGAAACAAATTTCGGGATGACATACTGAGAACACACTAGAAAGAGCGAAACAAATTCATCCACTTTCTTCAGTCTTATGAAAACAGAAAACCACAAAATAGATGAAATAGAACGAGCAACGCAAATATTACACACAATACTGAAGGGAATTACTACGTAGAGAATGGAAGAAATAAAAACTTTTGTATGCACTCATATAACTAGCCACAGAGTATATTAAACGAACAAGCTGATTTGAAACACAAACACTATATCGGAAGTTTCATTGACATCTGAAATATAGCCAACGGGTAAACACACACAGCTAGTAACATTTTACAAGCAACGATACGATTAACAGCAAAAATCAAATCACTAATACATAGCAACCCATAGATTAAGAAAGCAAAACAAAATTTAACTATATCACATCGCTAGTGTTCTGTCAAATATAGCTGTTGAAAGTATAATAACTTGCAAAACAGTACAAGAAGGGCATAGTCAACAAACAAATCCTGTCTACAACAACATTAACGATCGAGATATGACAGTATAGTGCCACAATCACCTAATCACGCCATATGTAAGACATAACAACCAAATCGTTAAAGTAGATAAAACAGGTCTATCGCAAACAATAAAGCACTAAATACTTCAAACATAGCAGCGATTTGGATTTCTCTACGTATAATGTCTCTGCAAGACACATACAAGGATACACAGATTTCCTTGTGAGAAAAGTTGGAAGATGTAACTTTTTTAAGAAAGAGACAGTACTGAGACAGAAGAAAGAGTTTTAGTGTGCAGAAACGGGTAATTGAAAGAGGTTGCCAGCGAACTACCATACCAGCACTGTTGCAGTAAAATATCAAAATTTTAAAACAGGCACATTTCTCAAATTTTCAGCAAAGACGAAGAAACGCAGAAGACAAAATTTCAGGTACTCAAAATTCAGCAGAAGAACAACACAGAAGAATAGATTACCAAGATAAAGAATCTAGACGTCAGAAGTACAGGAAGGGATCAGTTGTCATCGCCGTGCATCTACAGTGACTGGATCGAAATAATTAAAGGCATTATGTCTTCTGAGGGACACAATGAACTTCAGCAATGGTATGGGATGTGCTATGAAAATGACTCTTGTCGACCTCCCATATTTGAGAAGGTGGACAATGAACTCACGGATTAATGTTACGACACCTAATGTGGTTTAAATAAAGTATATATTTCACAAAACTACAAATATACACTGAAGAGCCAAAGAAAGTAGTACACCTGCCTAATATCATGTAGGGACCCAAGAGCACGCAGAAGCTTTGTGTCGTGTAGTCATCAAGGCTACACAAGTCGGCCTTCGACTCCGAAAGCCCGTGTCGATGAAGTTTCGTTGAATGATTCGCACGCTGATACTTGTTGGTGACCCGGCACTGAAATCTGCAGCTATTTGCAAAGGGTTGTAATTTCGTCACGTCGTGGTTTGTCTCATTGTAGCAGGATATTTATCCGGCCACAGCGGTGTCGGAGATTTGAGGTGTTTTACCGTATTCCTGATATTCACGGTACACTCGTGATATGGTCGTACGGGAAAATCACCCCTTCATCGCTACCTTGGAGATGCTGTGTCCTATCACTCGTGCACCCACTATAACACCACGTTCAAATTCAATTAAATCTTGATAACCTGCCATGGTAGCAGAAGTAACTGATCCAACAACTGCGCCAGACACTTTTTGTCTCATATAGACGTTGCCGACCGCAGCGCCGTATTCTGTCCGTTTACATATCTCTGTATTGGAATGCGCATGGCTGTAGCAGTTGCCGGCCGTTGTGCCCGAACGGCTCTAGGCGCTTCAGTCCGGAACCGCGTGACTGCTGCGGTCGCCTCGGGCATGGATATGTGTGATGTCCTTAGGTTAGATAGGTTTAAGTAGTTCTAAGTTCTAGGGGACTGATGACCTCAGATGTTAAGCCCCATAGTGCTCAGAGCCATTTGATCCAATTTTTGTAGCAGTTTCTTTGGCACTTCAGTGTATCATTATGTGATCATCCATACTTGTGTGTAAAAAAACTGTTCGTATACCACTCCAGAACAGCCCGATTCCAGACCCTTTCAAAAGAAGTTTAAAAGGATTAACAGTGAAATTTACACAATAAGATGGTGTACCACAGCGGTGTTGGGATATTAATAATATTTTCTAAATTTTCACAATACAAGACAGTTTACCTTATCTCCTTCCTATGGAACATACATAGAGTATAAGTATCTGTGGAGAGAGCATTGTGTTCGCCACATGTTGTCAACATTTAGTTGGCATCGTCACCTAATCGGAGGACGACGCTGTTTCTTTAAAGCCAATTCACATCGGCCGTCACGTCACGTCAAGGCATAGCATTCCAGAATGCATTTCAAATGATGGAATTCACGAAGGTCGTCAGCATACCTTCATGTTACCTCACGTTCAACTTTCTCTGGAAGAACTTTTTGACGCGATCGTCGTTTGCTAACACCGTAAGTTAACCACTTTTCGCCCGCTCCCTTCTTTTGTATTTGGCAATTTTTTCTTTCATGTCTTCATAATCTCAATTTTTTAAATACTTTGTTTTCGTGGCAAATATTCCATGATGACTTGGATATATTTTCCACTGAGTGTTCTTACACAAGCGAGGTCAGATATCTGAAAGTGAAAAATTACTTTAAGTCCTACAGTAAGAGAACTGAGCTGATACCTACAATGTATGTAAATAAGAATTTAACTTAGCGAAGGAATTTCCTTTACATAATATTTTAAGTGAAGTAATCTCTAATGTAGGGGAAAAATAAAGTTGTTTAAGATTTTATTAGTTACGTAAGAAAAAAAACTGAATGAATAAGGTAAAAAGGCTCTATTCATTCCTTTATAGCTATTAATTGACGAGTCTGTATGTATGTATTTTCCCTAGCAAATAAAAGTTAATTATTTTAAATGTTGTTTTCACTTCTCGGAATTTTATCAAACAAACGTTATGAAGTTTGATTTGGCCATTAATGAACTTTCTCGTCGTTAGTTCCTTAGTTGCGAGAATACACTCTGACTTTTTGTATCACAGATAATGACTCAAGCATCACTTTCGACGTTCTGTACTGGGCTAAATGACTTGACATAAAGCGACTTGACAGGCACTGAAAATACACCTGACCTGACGGCGCCGTGAGGTAATGACCGTTGATTTTGCTCTTCAAAGTTAAAAGCCCTGTTTATTCCACGTACCAAATGCAGATTATTATGATGTCTACAAAACGCCTGTACCAAATCCACACGCCTGCAATGCAAATCTGTCTGTACTATCTATATAATGACATTCAAAATTCGCACGGCACATTACGGGCAAATCTACGCCATCCCGATATCACGTGACCGCGGTGGCAATGTATGTTGAAAACAAAATCTATTCGACGCATCTGAAGAAGATATCTCTCAGGAGAGCCAGAAAGTGCGTTTCTATGGTGGCATCCATTATTTTCCTGATATCGGTGACTGTTTACATCGAAACAGGATATTATGTACCGACATCTACTAGGGGGTGACAACAGTTAATAACACTACAGTCTGAAGCAGTTTCGTTAAACTACGTCAATTCACATTTTTTTCATCATCAATGGAACTGAACTAGACCGACACTATGCCTTACGCTCCAGTAATAATCTTACGAGAGACACTTTTTGTTACCTTTTCCATCTGGTCGTCTCTTTTATGTACAGGTTGCTCCAGAGATTTAATAATTCATAACAGTTTGTACATCCGTAATATTACACAAAAAAATCCATTCTAGTTACACTGATGCACAACCATTCAGCTGAAACAGAGAAGTAATAAACAAATAGTACTGTGATCTTGTATTTATACCTGCTCATGTAAATGTGAATGTGCATATGTGCGTGTGAATTTGAATCACGTGTCATAGCAAGGCTGGACGCGAGACCAGCCACCCGCAGGTCAGCTGTGAGCATTTGTTTAGCGTTGAATTACTTTGGCGAAACAGTAGCAGATTTGGTGGTAGCATTTCAAGTGCTTTTCATTGATAGTGGCAATAAATAATCATTCAGGCGTACGTCAGTTGTAGTCAAAGGGTACAAAAGCGGTACACCGTTTCCACCGTACGTTAAATTTACTAGGTTAGCCTCGATGCTTTGATGGCGTAGACTGTATAGTCTGCACAGATTTTTTTTTTTTTCATGCGAGAATCCACAAATTACAAAAGAGTTAGTGACCCTTTACATGGCTACCAATCTTTGCATAATTAAAGTGTTTCAAGGGGTTTAATTTAATTTCAAATGGCGAGCTAAGGAAAGAAAGAGACAAATCGAGTAAGTGGTTTCATAGTTATTAGCACCAGACTTACGCCCGATACTGAATTTTCTCATCCCAAACGGAATTCCTGTACACAGAATCGCATTTAAACGTGGTATCGATTTTGTCTTCAATAATGATTAGCTTGCCATTCCATAGAATAATGGCCACTGCCGAATGTACTTCTGACCAAAATGGGATTATGCTTTCGTAATAAAATATTATCATAAAACTTTTCATCCCGTCTGTCCCCCTCTTAGGGATTTAATTTCAAAACTCATTCAAACACGATTTTCTTTTACTTCTAACCGAGAAGTCAGTTACTAATGTTCATAAAATGCCTTAGTAGTTCTCTAATATTGATTTATTTTCATAAAGATTTTTACCTGCTATGTGACGCCGTAGGGGTTGAATTTCAGAAAAGGTTGGAACACATACTTTTTTATTTTTGAACGAGAAACCTAATACAAATTTTCGTAGGTCTAGCTTAAAAACATAATGTCAAAAAATATTTCTTTCCCTATTCTCACCTTTAGGGGTGTAATTTCGAAAAATCCTTTCTGAAAGGATGACCACGGTATAAGATCTACACCCCCCGTGCCTTAATATAACGAGACATTTTCATAAACATTGACATTCCCAATTCCACTCCCTTAGTGGCTGAATTTCGAAAATAAGGCATCAATTGGAGGAGAACGGCTCCGGGGAAATCGTTTATTCCATACACTGTCAGCCAAATGATGGGACGACAGAATTTTAGAGCTCTGGAAGGGCGAAAGAGTGGATCACATGCAAGGCACTAGGGAGTGAAGAGGTTCCATGATGAGTGTGACTTCGTGATGGTTCATTCGACAGACTCTGTGTTGGGACTTCATCTCAAGACTTGGCAGGACTGCACTTGCGCTTTGTGATGATCCGATCCCACAATTACTTCTGTCTGTTCCATCTTGTTCTGATTCCTGTTCTAGTCTTCATTGGATTTCATCCAGTCCCATGCTTATTTCCACGAGAATTCGACTACACTTCACATTCTGAAGCCAGGCCTCCGTCTCTCACCTGATGATGCATTGCAGTCTGCTTCAAAACTGATTCTAATTTTGACTCTGCTGCCATAATCATCGTCATCCTGTTAGAATCCGATTCTTTGGGTGCCACCTTTTTCACCAGGCAGCGTGCATGCAAGACTCCACACTCCACAGAGAGCTGACCTCTCGTAATACTACTACTCTGAACGGTGAAAGCGCCGGGCTCCACAGCGGAAAGCAGCGCAAATCCTGTCAGCGTCCACAAAGTGAACGGCCCATTCGACCGCCGACAGCTGCCAGTCGTCTGCCAGGTACTCTCCACTTGCAGGGATGAAGGGCAAGGTAGCAGCCCAACAAACACACCGCTGTTGATCGGTCTTCTCCAACAGCCAGTTCTGCAGTGCGCTGCCCACGGTCGAATCAAGACAAGCCAGCTCCTCAGTGAACCCGTTTGCGCCGCATCTGTCTAGTCTGAGATCCTCTTTCCAAAGGTGCTTCTTTCTTGCTTTTGTAGTTACGTGACATAGTCGTTGTAGAGACAGCGACGAGTTAACTCAGTGAGAGTTCATATACACTGCTAAATAACGGTAATTTGTAGTTTAATGTTATTACCAAATATCTCGAACAGTTCTTGACTGATTTACTACAGATTTTTACACGTTCTTTTAATAAACATTCTGGCGGACACAGACCATACATCTTATTAATGTATGTGATATATAAATATACAGTCGTATATACTAGGCACATCAATACATACTTTGCATCTCCTCGCTTCCGAGAGTTTCGGAACCTGTTCAGAAAATTGGAATGGAGGTCAACATAAACATTATTTCCGCACTTTTTATTGCTCATGTAAACCACACATTGCATATTGTACACGATACAGCGAGACCTTCACAGGTGGTAGTCCAGATTGCTGGACACACCGGTACCTCTAATACCCAGTAGCACGTCCTGTTGCTTTGATATTTGCCTGTATTCGTCGTGGTATACTATCCAAAAGTTCAGGAAGGCGATTCGGCGCAGATCCCTCAGACTGGTTGGTGGGTCACGTCGTCCATAAACAGCCCTCTTCAATCTATCCCAGGCTTGTTCGATAGGGTTCATGTCTGGAGAACATGCTGGCCACTCTAATCGAGCGATGTCGTTATCTTGAAGGAAGTTATTCACAAGATGTGCGCAATGGGGGTGCGAATTGTTGTCCATGAAGACGAATGCCTCACCAATATGCTGCCAATATGGTTACAATGGTAACCCGTGGTCTAGGGGTGCCGGCACGGTAGCTCGGTCAGAAGGTTAGCAGCCCTCTGTAATAAAAAAAACTGAGTTAATCGATCAACAACGAACTTAAACTGATGTCTTACGACGTCCGCCCCGAGCAAATTCAACGAACAAAATGAGATTAAAAAAAAAAAAAAAAGGGTAGCGTCTTTGATTCATAATCAAAACGGCTTCGGTCCCGGGTTCGATCCCCGCCACTGCCTAAATTTTGATAAATAATCAGCAATGGCGGCCGAAGACTTCCGGCATAAGAAGTCAGCCTCATTTTGCCAACGGCCTTATCAAAGAGGGCGGAGGCGCGGTTAGAGGTTCAGGGCACTCTCTTGTCCTAGGGGTGGGAAATTGCCCCTAAAGGCGGAAGAATCAGCAATGATCAACGACATGAGGATGCAGAAGGCAATGGAAACCACTGCATTAAAGACACGTAACGTGTATCCACAGGACATGTGGCCTGTAATTGAAAATATGTCATGATGATCTCTCCATTGGCAAAAGATTCCGGAATAGTCCCCCATTCGGATCTCCGGGAGGGGACTGCCAAGGGGGAGGTTACCATGAGAAAAAGATTGAATAATCAACGAAAGGATAACGTTCTACGAGTCGGGGCGTGGAATGTCAGAAGCTTGAACGTGGTAGGGAAACTAGAAAATCTGAAAAGGGAAATGCAAAGGCTCAATCTAGATATAGTAGGGGTCAGTGGAGTGAAGTGGAAGGAAGACAAGGATTTCTGGTCAGATGGGTATCGGGTAATATCAACAGCAGCAGAAAATGGTATAACAGGTGTAGCATTCGTTATGAATAGGAAGGTAGGACAGAGGGTGTGTTACTGTGAACAGTTCAGTGACCGGGTTGTTCTAATCAGAATCGACAGCAGACCAACACCGACAACGATAGTTCAGGTATACATGCCGATGTCGCAAGTTGAAGATGAACAGATAGAGAAAGTGTACGAGGATATTGAAAGGGTAATGCAGTATGTAAAGGGGGACGAAAATCTAATAGTCATGGGCGACTGGAATGCAGATGTAGGGGAAGGAGTAGGAGAAAAGGTTACAGGAGAATATGGGCTTGGGACAAGGAATGAAAGAGGAGAAAGACTAATTAAGTTCTGTAAGAAGTTTCAGCTAGTAATAGCGAATACCCTGTTCAAGAATCACAAGAGGAGGAGGTATACTAGGAAAAGGCCGGGAGATACGGGAAGATTTCAATTAGATTACATCATGGTCAGACAGAGATTCCGAAATCAGATACTGGATTATAAGGCGTACCCAGGAGCAGATATAGACTCAGATCACAATATAGTAGTGAGGAAGAGTAGGCTGAAGATCAAGACATTAGTCAGGAAGAATCAATATGCAAAGAAGTGGGATACGGAAGTACTAAGGAATGACGAGATACGTTTGAAGTTCTCTAACGCTATAGATACAGCAATAAGGAATAGCGCAGTAGGCAGTACAGTTGAAGAGGAATGGACATCTCTAAAAAGGGCCATCACAGAAGTTGGGGAGGAAAACATGGGTACAAAGAAGGTAGCTGCGAAGAAACCATGGGTAACAGAAGAAATACTTCAGTTGATTGATGAAAGGAGGAAGTACAAACATGTTCCGGGAAAATCACGAATACAGAAATACAAGTCGCTGAGGAATGAAATAAATAGGAAGTGCAGGGAAGCTAAGACGAAATGGCTGCAGGAAAAATGTGAAGACATCGAAAAAGATATGATTGTCGGAAGGACAGACTCAGCATACAGGAAAGTCAAAACAACCTTTGGTGACATTAAAAGCAACGGTGGTAACATTAAGAGTGCAACGGGAATTCCACTGTTAAATGCAGAGGAGAGAACAGATAGGTGGAAAGAATACATTGAAAGCCTCTATGAGGGTGAAGATTTGTCTGATTTGATAGAAGAAGAAACAGGAGTCGATTTAGAAGAGATAGGGGATCCAGTATTAGAATCGGAATTTAAAAGAGCTTTGGAGGACTTACGGTCAAATAAGGCAGAAGGGATAGATAATATTCCATCAGAATTTCTAAAATCATTTGGGGAAGTGGCAACAAAACGACTATTCACGTTGGTGTATAGAATATATGAGTCTGGCGATATACCATCTGACTTTCGGAAAAGCATCATCCACACAATTCCGAAGACGGCAAGAGCTGACAAGTGAGAGAATTATCGCACAATCAGCTTAACAGCTCATGCATCGAAGCTGCTTACAAGAATAATATACAGAAGAATGGAAAAGAAAATTGAGAATGCGCTAGGTGACGATCAGTTTGGCTCTAGGAAAAGTATAGGGACGAGAGAGGCAGTTCTGACGTTACGGCTAATAATGGAAGCAAGACTAAAGAAAAATCAAGACACTGTCATAGGATTCGTCGACCTGTAAAAAGCGTTCGACAATATAAAATGGTGGAAGCTGTTCGAGATTCTGAAAAAAGTAGGGTAAACTGTAGGGAGAGACGGGTCATATACAATATGTACAACAACCAAGAGGGAATAATAAGAGTGGACGATGAAGAACGAAGTGCTCGTATTAAGAAGGGTGTAAGACAAGACTGTAGCCTTTCGCCCCTACTCTTCAATCTGTACATCGAGGAAGCAATGATGGAAATAAAAGAAAGGTTCAGGAGTGGAATTAAAAAAAAAGGTGAAAGGATATGAATGATACGATTCGCTGATGACATTGCTATCCTGAGTGAAAGTGAAGAAGAATTAAATGATCTGCTGAACGGAATGAACAGTCTAATGAGTACACAGTATGGTTTGAGAGTAAATCGGAGAAAGACGAAGGAAATGAGAAGTAGTAGAAATGAGAACAGCGAGAAACTTAACATCAGGATTGATGGTCACGAAGTCAATGAAGTTAAGGAATTCTGCTACCTAGGCAGTAAAAGGTAAAGGCACCAGAGAATCATTTCTGGCGTTGAGGCTGATAATGGAAGCAAGGATTTGTAGACCTGGAAGAAGCGTTCGACAGTGTATAATGGTTCAAGATGTTGGAAATTCTGAGACAAATTAAGTGTAAGCTGCAGGGTGAGATGGGTAAAATACAATTGGGACAAGAGCCAAGAGGGAATAATAAAAGTGGACGACCAAGAACGAAATGCTCGGATTAAAAAGGGTGTAGGACATTGATGTAGTCTTTCGCCCCTACTCTTCAGTCTGTACATCGCAGAAGCAATGGCGGAAATAAAAGAAAGGTTCAGGTGTGGAGTTAAAATTCAAGGTGAAAGAATTTCAATGATACGATCCGCTGAGAACTTTGATACCTTCAGTGAATGTGAAGAAGAATTACATCATCTGCTGAATCGAATGAAGTCTAATGAGTACAGAATATGGGCTGAGAGTAAATCGAAGAAAGACTAAAGTGACGAGAATTAGCAGAAATGAGAACAGCGAGAAACTTAACATCAGGATTGATGGTCACGAAGTCAATGAAGTTAAGGAATTCTGCTACCTAGGCAGTAAAATAACCAATGACGGACGGAGCAAGGAGGACATCAAAAGCAGACTCGCTATGGCAAAAAAGGCATTTCTGGCCAAGATAAGTCTACTAATCTCGAATACCGGCCTTAATTTGAGGAAGAAATTTCTGAGGATGTACGTCTGGAGTACAGCATTGTATGGTAGTGAAACATGGACTGTGGGAAAACCGGAACAGAAGAGAATCGAAGCATTTGAGATGTGGTGCTATAGACGAATGTTGAAAATTAGGTGGACTGATAAGGTAAGGAATGAGGAGGTTCTACGCAGAATCGGAGAGGAAAGGAATATGTGGAAAACACTGATAAGGAGAAGGGACAGGATGATAGGACATCTGCTAAGACATGAGGGATGACTTCCATGGTACTAGAGGAGCTGTAGAGGGCAAAAACTGTAGAGGAAGACAGAGACTGGAATACATCAAGCAAATAATTGAGGACGTAGGTTGCAAGTGCTACTCTGAGATGAAGAGGTTAGCACAGGAAAGGAATTCGTGGCGGGCCGCATCAAACCAGTCAGTAGACTGTTGACAAAAAAAAAATAGTTGCGATATCGGTCGGATGATGGCATTCACGTATTGTACAGCCGTTATGGTGCCTTCGATGGTCACCAGAAGCGTACGTCGGCCCCACACAATGCCACCCAAAAACATCAGGCAATCTGCAGCTTGCTGCACTCGCCAGATTGTGTGTCTAAGGCGTTCAGCCTGACCAGGTTGCCTCCAAACACGTCTCCGACGATTGTCTGGTTGAACGCCTATGCGATACTCATCGGTGAATAGAACGTGATGCCAGTCCTGAGTGGTCCATTCGCCGTGTTGTTGAGCCTATCAGTACCGCGCTGAAGGTGTCTTGGTTGCATGGATGTCGGGAGTGACGTGGCGCACCATGCAGCCTACTGAGCACAGTTTGAATCGTAACACGACGTCCTGTGGCTGCACGAAAAGCATTATTCAACATTGTGGCATTCCTGTCAGTGTTCCTCGGAGCCATAATCCGTAGGTAGCGGTCATCCACTGCAGTAGTAGCCCTTGGGCGGCCTGAGCGACAGTTCCTGTCTCTCTGTATCTCCTCCATGTCCGAACAACATCGCTTTGGTTCACTCCGTCATGCCTGGACACTTCGCTTGTTGAGAGCCTTTCCTGGCACAAGGCAACAATGCGGGCGCGATCGAATCGCGGTATTGACCGTCTAGGCATGGCTGAACTACAGACAACACGAGCCGTGTACCTCCTTCCTGGTGAAATGACTTGAACTGATCAGCTGTCGGACCCCCTTTGTATAATAGGCGCTGCTCATGCATGGTTGTTTACGTCTTTGGGCAAGTTTAGTGACTCTGAACAGTCAAAGGGACTGTGTGTGTGGTACAATATCCACAGTCAACGTCTGTCTTCAGGAGTTCTGAGAACCAGGGTAGTGAAAAACTTTTTTTAATGTGTGTATATAAAGGGAAAAGGTGTTTAGCGAAAACCTCGGAAAATCCTGACCGATTTACTTCAAATTTTTGGATGATACTTTAATAAACGTTCGGACGGACAGTTTCTTCATATTTTTCAATACATGTTTTACATATATAACCATTCAATAGATAGCGGTCCGAGCGAGGTGGCGCAGTGGTTAGCACACTGGACTAACATTCGGGAGGACGACGGTTCAATCCCGCTTCCAGCCATCCTGATTTACGTTTTCCGTGATTTTCCTAAATCGCTTCACGTAAATGCCGCGATGGTTCCTTTAAAACGGTATGCCCAAATTCATTTCCCATCCTCCACTAATACGAATTTGTGCTCCGTCTCTAATGACCTCGTTGTCGACGGAACGTTAATTACAGATCTTGCACGTGAAGAAGTCTGCCTCATACCTCGTACACCAATGATCCTAACCGATTTATCCATTCATTTTAAGCGACTTCAGTTTCCAATCAAGGTTTCCTTTGCAACGCCAATAATCGAGGCTCAAAGTCAGAAAGAGAGGGGTGGGAAAGGGGGGAGAAGCTGGACAGAGAGGTGAAAGGAAATTAACCTAAAGAGGCGGAAAGATGAGATGGACAGGCGGTGGAGGAGGAGCACGACAGAGGGTTGGGGAGGAGGAGGAAGGGGGAAGGAGCAATAGGTGAGGAAGGGAGGGAGGAATAAGAGATAAACGGTCGGAGGAGGTGAGACGGTGATTCCGACGTATATATGATTTCCATACTTAGTTAACAGTTGCGAAGTATTGCAGGGTTTTCTTGTATTTTATAAAATCGGTATTAACTAAGGTCGCATACAGAGGAATAGATAACTAGTTTCGATACTTACCGCTCACCTTACGGCCAGAAAATAAAAAAAAACCATGTTTAAGATGACACTTTGTCAGTTGGCTGTTGACAACGCCATGCTGTCTGATGAGTATTTTCTATGTTATTTTTAATGCTGGACAATAGTGCTTGTCTATACCTATTACAAACGTTACAAGCTCGAGTTCGAAGTTGACATTTCCTTGAATAGCGAACACGCAACTGACAAAGTGTCATCTTAGACAGAGCTTTAAATTATGATGCGCAGGTGACCGGAAACGGTCGAAAATAGTTACCTTCTGCGTTGATGTTTTAATCAATTTTTTGTCACTACTATCCATGTTCATCTCTCACGAGGTCTGACGTTTTTCTCACATATCTATCCACTTTTTGATAGACCACTGACCATCAAGCCTGGCGTTCGACATCCAACGAATCAATTGATTGCGCTCTATATCCACGCTGAACACTCTTATTAACCTAATTTTTGGCACGCAGCATGGGGATCCATATGAAACAGAGTTATCACTGCGTATACCATGGAGTTAATTAAATATAATAATTGTATTACGATAAAGTAATTAAACAACTGGCCACTTAATACTATGGAAAGTTCTGCATGTCTTTCACTTAGTCACTTACAGAGCAGTGCATATCTGGAACGTCTCGTCTGTGCACCTGTCTGCATTCTGCCACGGCAATTTTCGGCTGTTAAATCGTGTTTATCTGGCACTCAAAATCAAACTTCCTTAGAATATTCGATTAATTATAACACATCTCACGTTGTACTATTCTGATGTATCGATTTACATTTACATATTGCTACCGAAATGTAAATCAATAGCTTTTCTAGACTGCGTTCGGAAACTACTTAAGGAAATTTTGACAACTTTCGTGTGAAATATTGACAATAACTTCAGAGAATACGTTTCAAATTGGCCGATTCCTAAACTGGAACACGATCGCCTCACGTGTGAGCCCCCATCATTCTACGTTTCTCATTGCATGGAACAGTAAACTACTGCCAAGCTTTTTCGCGTCCATAATCCACAGTAAAACCACGAGGTAATGAACGACGAACATCAACTAACAGCGATAGTGTCAGAGAAAGAATTTCGATGTTGTTATGTGGTTCTTGTACAGTGCAATGATTTCGCCCACACAGGAATTTCTCGGCAGATGGGAGGCTGTCACGCGCTATCCGCAACAGCCGACGCGACGACAAAAGGCGAACAGGTGAACCGTCCCCATCACGAGACATTACCCGCTGAGAACACGGCGGCTTTCTTCCTGCGTCGTACTGGTGGCTCTAACGCAATAACTGGCTGCGTGCCAGCGCACCGTATTGGAAATACGGGTCAGCAGGAAAAGGCTTACATAGCTGGTCGGAAGGGCGAACGATAAAATTCATGCTTACAAATATTCCACTTTGCTTATAACTTCACAGTAAACTACGTTGTTCTTAAGGGAGGGATAGATTCAGAATGCAAGATAAAATTCGACGTGTCGAAAAGAAACATAGCATAGGGTGAACAAGAGGTCGCTTCCTGATTACAAAAATTATTTTTAGGAACTATGCGAGATACAGCTGGACCGTATGCTGCATCTGGTAGCCTAACTCGTGAAGTTTTTTTATAGTTAAATTTCCACATGTGCTCTGTATGCTGCCCGTAGAACGTCTAGGCGATACACAATATCATTCCGTGTTTTGGCCACAGCCAATGCGTCACCCCCCCCCCCCCCCCCTACAGCATCTCGTATTCGTGCCGTAAGTTTCCACATCAGAAATTTGTGAACGTTTTACCAATAACGTAGCGTCCCAAGAAAGGTCAAGACAGGTTACGTCTGATGAACCTGGACGCACAACTGTGCGGTTCCATCTAGCGAACAAATGACCTCAGATGTGCTGAAACATTACGCATGGTTCAAATTCCTGTAGCTGAGGCGCAACGTAAAGTTACGGCATGTCAAATTAAAAAAAATTCGTCAATTAAGCCTCCATTTTAAAAAAAAGACACCTCATAAACATGTGGGAGTGAATTCATAAAAACTTCGTGAGTTAAGCTACCATTTGCAACAAACCTATTTGTTAATAAAGCTTTCGTCAAATGTTTATCTACAGCCGATAAATATTTAGAAAAAATCAATTTTTGTGCTAACAGCTGTACCATTTTATTTACTCTCTACGGGTTTCGCCACTAGTTACCGTTTTCACAGAATATACACTCCTGGAAATGGAAAAAAGAACACATTGACACCGGTGTGTCAGACCCACCATACTTGCTCCGGACACTGCGAGAGGGCTGTACAAGCAATGATCACACGCACGGCACAGCGGACACACCAGGAACCGCGGTGTTGGCCGTCGAATGGCGCTAGCTGCGCAGCATTTGTACACCGCCGCCGTCAGTGTCAGCCAGTTTGCCGTGGCATACGGAGCTCCATCGCAGTCTTTAACACTGGTAGCATGCCGCGACAGCGTGGACATGAACCGTATGTGCAGTTGACGGACTTTGAGCGAGGGCGTATAGTGGGCATGCGGGAGGCCGGGTGGACGTACCGCCGAATTGCTCAACACGTGGGGCGTGAGGTCTCCACAGTACATCGATGTTGTCACCAGTGGTCGGCGGAAGGTGAACGTGCCCGTCGACCTGGGACCGGACCGCAGCGACGCACGGATGCACGCCAAGACCGTAGGATCCTACGCAGTGCCGTAGGGGACCGCACCGCCACTTCCCAGCAAATTAGGGACACTGTTGCTCCTGGGGTATCGGCGAGGACCATTCGCAACCGTCTCCATGAAGCTGGGCTACGGTCCCGCACACCGTTAGGCCGTCTTCCGCTCACGCCCCGACATCGTGCAACCCGCCTCCAGTGGTGTCGCGACAGGCGTGAATGGAGGGACGAATGGAGACGTGTCGTCTTCAGCGATGAGAGTCGCTTCTGCCTTGGTGCCAATGATGATCGTATGCGTGTTTGGCGCCGTGCAGGTGAGCGCCACAATCAGGACTGCATACGACCGAGGCACACAGGGCCAACACCCGGCATCATGGTGTGGGGAGCGATCTCCTACACTGGCCGTACACCACTGGTGATCGTCGAGGGGACACTGAATAGTGCACGGTACATCCAAACCGTCATCGAACCCATCGTTCTACCATTCCTAGACCGGCAAGGGAACTTGCTGTTCCAACAGGACAATGCACGTCCGCATGTATCCCGTGCCACCCAACGTGCTCTAGAAGGTGTAAGTCAACTACCCTGGCCAGCAAGATCTCCGGATCTGTCCCCCATTGAGCATGTTTGGGACTGGATGAAGCGTCGTCTCACGCGGTCTGCACGTCCAGCACGAACGCTGGTCCAACTGAGGCGCCAGGTGGAAATGGCATGGCAAGCCGTTCCACAGGACTACATCCAGCATCTCTACGATCGTCTCCATGGGAGAATAGCAGCCTGCATTGCTGCGAAAGGTGGATATACACTGTACTAGTGCCGACATTGTGCATGCTCTGTTGCCTGTGTCTATGTGCCTGTGGTTCTGTCAGTGTGATCATGTGATGTATCTGACCCCAGGAATGTGTCAATAAAGTTTCCCCTTCCTGGGACAATGAATTCACGGTGTTCTTATTTCAATTTCCAGGAGTGTATTTCAAGGTACAGAGCAGGGTAATACAAATTATGCGATGTCTTACAATCTTAGAATTTCAAAGGAGGAGAAAAATGTTTTGAAGCATCGGATATTTACATTATGACACCAACTGGTCAAAAACATATCTCTTATAAGTACGGCAGCACCAAATATAACACGTCACAAATTATTGCAATAACTATTTCACTGAAATTTCCACTGTATTAGATTTACACAATCGAAATGTGATAATATATTCACACTTGATTTCATCATCAAATTACCATCACAAGTTCAGACAGAAACATAAAATACAAGTCATAATGCAGTCCAAAGATAAAACATATTAAAAAAGACTTACATGTTCATCAAACAATATCAGGCTATAGTCAAGTATTGCTGGTGTACCTACTGTATAGTGTCATGACAAATGAAGTGGGTAAGCATTCAAGTTAAGATGGTTTTTATTAGTAGTGGTGACGAGGGTATATTACGCAAATATATACGCCACATTTGCATACAAATCTAAATAAGTTTTCAACATGGGTATTTTTCACCCCCCAAGTGTAGGAATCTACAGTAAGCATATCCTCCATATCTTTCATTTGTTTACTATATTACACAGCGTTGTGCAAAAGTCGTGACGGAAACAAGTTGTATAATAGCAGTGGAAGTACTAGCAAGTATCGTATTCATAATATTTATATAAGTCATCCTTAACCGTCACTAGACGACATCAAAAATTATTTCAATTTTCATCTTCAAATATTTTCCACGAAACCCCCCCCCCACCCCCCCCACCCCCATTTCGTTCCCACCTCTTCCGTAGCTCATCGGTATCACTGTCTGGCTTGGTAATTCAAGAAATTATTTGCTATAGAACTTACACTGTCCGTATGGTATTTATAATGGCCCACAAACTTAGACCTCAGGCGTCACACGACATTATTACTAGGTGTGACTTTATTCCACGGAAACAAAAACATAAACTAAGTGATGGAGAGTCTAGTGTATACTACTGTTGCTGGCGCACTCTGACATTATTATTCTAACCCGACACAAGTCATTATATGCGTATAAGGCAGTATTATCCAATTATTTGCTAATCAAGGCAGAGAAACATTTATTTTTATTTGTATGAAAAGTTCATCCTAGGAAACTGTAAAGTATGGGAGGTCTGCTTATCTGCAAGTTAGGGAACTACGTTAAAGTACATTATGTACTGCAATATTAGGTATGCACACTCCTGTAAAGGCTGTAGGTAATTAAATAACTAACGATAGTGTTGACTTCGAAAAGTGACACACAAGAAATCGGTGTAACTTTTGTTAAACTTTACAACTGCCAAACATAAAAATGTCGCTTTGATTCTCTCATTAATTTTTAAAATTTAAGCGCTGTATAGCCAAATGTAGTGAATGTTTTTAATTAGAAATGCCCATATTAATCTCTGTGATTACTCATTAATAGAAAAAAAACAGTAAACTTGATAATGCAAAAAGTTATTTGCTTAGGAATGTCTTTAAGTTATTCTTGCTGTCCACAGATTACTTGTACCAGTCCCCCAAACCTAGACCTCGAGCAAACTTGGGGGGCATTTATTTCACCAAGACAAATAAAATAAGTGCGTGAAGGACAGTCTTAGTGTTATACTAATGACGTTGGCACCCCCCAAAATTATTAGATTTCATAGGCCCTTTCTTAGAGTTTGAACGCAGGAACTTAGTTACAACAGCAGGCTTATAAATATGATCGAGTGACTAATAGAGATCTGCTGACTGTAAGCTGCTCATTCTGTGGAAATCTGCTGGCCACAGTTAGAGAAACAATTGTTACGGTAGACTATAAAATTGTCTCCCATAGTTCACGGAAGAAACTGTACGACACGATGATATGTACCACGCCGATAGAAGACATAAAGATGGAAGCGTTCGATTCATTTAGTGAGACAAACAGGAGAGGAAATAATCTTAGCCATAACTCATTCCGTGCGTTACTGAGCGTTTCGGTAAATGTCATGTATGTTTGTCATCTATATTCGTTTCGCTTTACTTTGACATAATATTATTTCCTCGTAGGTTATCCCTATGACGCAGTATTGTTGTAAGGTTCAAAGATGGGCACTTTCGAGCCTTTTACTTAGCAGACAAAGAAGTAGTGGGGCGAGCGTCATAAAATTCAGACAAGAAGTCGGTCATTGGTGGAAAACCTGAGCGCCAAATTCAAACTGAAACCTTTTCTGTTATTATTTAAACTCTTATACTATTATATTCATTACTGAATAAGATAGTATTTTTAGGATGATGAGGACAACACAACACCCAGTCCCCGAGCGGAGAAAATCTCCAAGCCCGGGCGGGAATCGAACCCGGGCTCGCTTGCATGGGAGGCGAGCATGTTACCACCCAGCTAAGCAAGCAGATTCCGTCTATGCAACTAATTGAAGACAGTTTGTTTATTGCCGCACGCGTTTCGCTTCTTTTATTTGTGAAGCATCTTCAGTGGCCTGTAATACATGTTTCTTTTTATACAAATAATGAATATATCATTTGGTAGTTACAATATGTTACTATGTTACATTTTATCGTGTTTTACTCTTTTGAGTTGGAATCAACATTTGTATCACAAATTTCATGATGTGAAATTTTCGTTGTTTGTTATTTACAATTCCCAACACTGTTAGCCAATGTGTGTAGTCCTGAAGATGTGTTCATTAGTTTCCTTGCTCCATTTGACCACAAATGTAGGTGAAAGAACGCCAGAAGTCGGACAGCTGGAGCATGGAGACTAATGAACACATCTCCAGGACAACACACATGGGCCGACAGCACTGGAGATCGTAGGTAATTTCACATCACGAAATTTGTGCTACAAAAGTTGATACTAACATAAAAAAAACGAGTAAAACATTACAAAATGTAACAGTAACATATTGTAACTATCACATAATACATTCATTATATGTATAAAAAGAAACATGTGTTACAGGCCACTGAAGAAGCTTCACCAATAAAAGAAGCGGAACGTGTGTGGCAATAAACAAACTGCCTTCAATTGGTTGCATAGATGGATACCTTCACGGAGTAACATTTCTTTTTGGGGGCAGGTTAGTGGTGGGGTCCTTTCGGACCGTATGTAACAGGAGCAGGAAGAAGGCTGCAAGATTTGAAAGCTCGCCACTAGACGATGCCGTCGTAGGCGACGCATCCGCTGCCGTTCTGGAGACTCTAGCCTGAATCACGAATTACTGGTAATTCAGCCATTGAGTACTAGGCTTCATGGGATTGATTGATACCAGTTTCGAAGCTAAAGGTGGCTGAAATCTGCTGCACCAGATGAAGGAAGGGATCCCCACCATCTTGTAAAACGACTCCAGTCGCTTCAAAGACTTGCTGGAAGGACATTTTATTGACTGATCTAAACTTATTAGCGATGGTTAAGAAATGCGTGTATGTAAGCTAGCATATTTGTTGGGAATATGTCGTTCACAGAAAATATTTTAACCGGTTGTCTCTTATGTATCTGTCATTGGAAGTTACTTAACCTGCTTCCATGCAAACCTTCTTCAGGGAAATTTAGTAGGGAATTATATTAGAGCGGGCAGGAAGATGCCGGGTATCAGCAAAATCAGTGCAATGAGTACGTCACAAATAAGTGAACTTTTTGAACAGATGTATAATTTCAAACAACTGACTTAACTGCTTTAATTACATATAGCTTGAGTAACTCTGTCCCTCTTGTGGCTTCTTGCTACTTTCTTTCATTAGTGTCCCAGTAATAAAATTCATAAGAAACTTATTTTTCACCGTTTTTATTTGTGTGTGGAATAAGCTTCTTCCATGAAGTGGAGCGTCGCCTTTTAGAGTTGTCAGCCAGGTAAAAGAGAGCGATAGTGGTGACGAGTACGGCCCGGCCTGTTGCCATGGGCCGAGAATTCTTTTGTACGGCGTTCACGACCTCAACGTAGCAAAAACAGAGTGCCAGTTTCCTACGTATACTGCGCATTTATGTGGTCCAAAACTTTACTCTGACGATGCGGATGCTAATACTCAGTCTTGTCTCAATACTGTAACTACGAGGGCGTTCAGTAAGTAACGAAACACTTTTTCTGGTAACAGGCTGGTTTTCTTCAGTATTCCAATACATATTATCCCCGTGGTTTTTGGCTATAAAATGCGTTCGATACGGTGGTTTTAGGCCATCTTACTGGTAGGGCCGGTATGCTGGCATAGTACCACTCAACTGGTCGACGACGGAGTCAATGCGTTGTTGCATCAATAACCTCCTGATCATCCATGTATTGCTTCCCGCAGAGTGTATCCATTATGGGGCCAAACACATGCAAGTAGGAAGGTGCGAGATCCTAGCTGTAGGATAGATGAGTTAGCCTAACGCAGTTTTGAGAGCTCCGCTCAGACTTGTGTGAGGTCATGGAGAAGGAAAAAATCGTTTGCATTTCTGTGGCGACGAACATGCTCAATTCGTTTCCTCAGTTCCCTGAGGGTAGAAAAATACACTTCAAAGTTTATCGTCGCATCATGAGGAACGTCGTCATACAGAATAACAGACACTTTAGAGTCCCAGAACACAGTCGCCACCGGCTGAGGGTGCGGCGTTGAACGTATTCTTCCGAGGAGCGGTGGTGCGACCGTTTTCTTTTCCTGTCCGTAGTGATGAACCCATGTCTCATCGCTTTGACGATGTTCGACAAAAAATTGTTACGATCAACCTCGGAACGTGCAAACAATTCCACACAGATGGTCCTCGTTGCTCCTTCTACATCTACATCTACGTGATTACTCTGCTATTCACAATAAAGTGCCTGGCAGAGGGTTCAATGAACCACCTTCATGCTGTCTCTCTACCGTTCCACTCTCGAACGGCACGCGGCAAAAACGAGCACTTAAATTTTTCCGTGCGTGCCCTGATTTCTCTTATTTTATCGTGATGATCATTTCTCCATATGTAGGCGGGTGCCAACAGAATGTTTTCGAAATCGGAGGAAAAAACTGGTGATTGAAATTTCATGAGAAGATCCCGTCGCAACGAAAAACGCCTTTGTTTTAATGATTGCCACTCCAACTCACGTATCATGTCTGTGACACTATCTCCCCTATTTCGCTACCTCCCTTCTTTGTACTTTTTCGATGTCCCACCTGATGCGGTTCCCACACCGCACAACAGTACTCCAGAATAGGGCGGACAAGCGTAGTGTAAGCAGTCTCTTTGGTAGACCTGTTGCACCTTCTAAGTGTTCTGCCAATGAATCGCAGTCTTTGGTTTGCTCTACCCACAATATTATCTATGTGATCATTCCAATTTAGGTTATTTGTAATTGTAATCCCTAAGTATTTAGTTGAATTTACAGCCCTCAGATTTGTCAGACTTATCCCGTAATCGTTAGCTGATTTCTTTTAGTACTCATGTGAATAACTTCGCACTTTTCTGTATTCAGGGTCAATTGCCACTTTTTGCACCATACAGGTATCTTATCTAAATCATTTTTCAAGTCCTTTTCATCATCTGATGACTTTACAAGACGGTAAATGACAGCACCATCTGCAAACAATCTAAGACGGCTACTGAGATAGTTTCCTATGTCGTTAATATAGATCAGGAACAATAGAGGGCCTATAACACTTCTTTGGGGAACGCCGGATGTTACTTCTGTTTTACTCGATGACTTTCCGCCTATTACTACGAACTGTGACCTTTGTGACAGGAAATCACGAATCCAGTCGCACAACTGAGGCGATACTCCTTAGACAAGCAGTTTGGTTAGAAGACGCTTGTGAGGAACGGCGTCGAAAGCCTTGTGGAAATCGAAAAAAAAATATGGAATCAATTTGACATCTCCTGTCGATAGCACTTATTACTCCATGAGTATAAAGAGCTAGTTGTGTTTCACAAGAACGATATTTTCTTAATCCGTGCTGAATCGTTGTCTTCGAGATACTTCATAATGTTCGTATACAGTATATGTTCTAAAACCCGACTGCAAATCGACGTTAGTGATATAGGCCTGTAATTCAGCGGATTACTCCTACTTCCCTTTTTGGGTTTGGGTATTGGTGTGACTTGAGCAATTTTCCAGTCTTTAAGTACGTATCTTTCTCTGAGCGAGTGGTTGTATATAATAGCTAAAATGGAGCTATTTTATCAGCATACTCTGAGAGGAACCTGACTGGTATACAATCTGGACCGTAGGTCTTGCCTTTATTAAGTGATTTAAGCTGCTTTGTTACACCGAGGGTATCTACTTCTATGTTTCTCATCTTGGCAGTTGTTCTTGATTGGAATTTAGGAATATTTACTTCGTCTTCTTTGGTGAAAGAGTTTCGGAAAACCGTGTTTAATAACTCTGCTTTAGTGGCACTGTCATCAGTGACTTCACCGTTGTTATCGCGCAGTGAAGGTATTGATTGTTTCTTGCCACTGGTGTGCTTAATGTATGACCAGACCTTACGGTCCTCTGTTACGTGGCGAGGAACCCAGTGAGTACACCCTCTTGAGTACCCCAACTGGTGAACGAATGTGTTTGCACCACCAATAGAGACGTTCAAGCGCGTATGAATATATGCAATGCTCTGGTATGTGTTGCATCCCATGTTGAGCGCCCCGCGTAAAAATGAAGTCGGATAATAGAAAAACTGTTGAGACCTGAAGGGCAACTATAAAAACTACCAGTAAAACTAAACTTGTGATCGAGTCCTGAATCCCGTACGTGTCGGTCGATTGGCCGCGGTGTCATCGTCAGCCAGGTGGTGCCATGCAGGTGCGGTGAGGAAAAGCATTGGCTCAGCATAACGCTCTATCGGCCATTGCCGACTTCTCTGAACTTGTAGCCGCTACTTCCTATTCAAATGGCTCTGAAATTGGGATCTCTAGGCTAAGCGCAGCTCGTTCTAGTCCTTGATCAATGGAAATCTGTGACAGTACTGGGAATTGAAATAAATGGCTCTGAGCACTATGGGACTTAACTTCTGAGGTCATCAGTCCCCTAGAACTTAGAACTACTTAAACCTAACTAACCTAAGGACATCACACACATCCATGCCCGAGGCAGGATTCGAACCTGCGACCGTAGCGGTCGCGCGGTTCCAGACTGTAGGGCCTAGAACCGCTCGGCCACTCCGGCCGGCCTGGAATTGAACTCGGTTACTCAACGCGCGAGTTAGACGAGCCATTGCCCATCTGAGGAGAGAAATCTGCTGCATTACAGGGTAGTGATTTAAATGTTCCAAATGTTTGCAAACGTGACGAAAGAACACAAGGACGAAACAATAAAACACCTGACATTTAACCGAGAAGGAAGGGTTAGATACTTATATGGATATGGTGTCTGTTCTTTCGGACAAGTCCGAAAGAACAGACACCATTGATGACCTGCAGCCGTCTAGAATGAAATAATAATTATATATTAATACCTTCAGACACGCTGAGCTACCGTGCCGGCTCCCATCTGAGCCACCGAGGGCACAGAGGACAGAGTGACTGCAGGGACTATCTCGCGCACGCCTCCCGCGAGACCCATATTCTCACCTTATATGTCCACACACTACATTAGTAGAGTCTCTACCCAACACACTCATTACTCGTGGAAGACATTCTTACCAAGTCCCGTAAGAGTTCGGGTAATATGTGTGCATCCGCACAGAATGTCATGGCCGCAATTGCCAGAACTATATACTTACATGGATTTGGTGTCTGTTCTTTCGGACATCTCCCGAACCCGGGATCTCCTGTCCCCGCTGATATATCAACGCGCGCCAGCAACTGAAGGTATTAATATATAATTCTAATTTCGGAAGAGTTGGAGCCCGCTGAAGTCGTGAATATATTTCTCCTCCTAATTTCTAATTTCATGTTGTTATGTGGTAAATTAAGACAAAAGCATCCTTTGAAGTTCTCTGTTAACAAATACATTTATCAAGCTTTTGCCTCTGGCGCAAGTACTGCCACGATAGCCTTTTATAC
The DNA here is from genome assembly GCF_023864275.1 of Schistocerca cancellata. NCBI lineage: Eukaryota > Metazoa > Arthropoda > Insecta > Orthoptera > Acrididae > Schistocerca > Schistocerca cancellata. Next base: position 956,938,386 of record NC_064626.1, read on the forward strand.
TTCGTTCGTGTGCAGCCATTACTACAGCTGCTAAAAGTGGACGGATGTTATTATAAAAAAAGGAAAAATAAAGCTCTGGGTCGCCGCATTACGCCGTATAAACGCGCCATTGCGTCAAAGCACAAAGCTCTCACACAAATCCGAATTACAGTATCCAATGAGCGTTCTTCCATGAAGCTTTTGTTTTATTTTGTAATTACATGTTAAGTACCAGTTTCGGTGTGAACTGCTGTCGCCCATTATGGAATCCGAAGAATTACGACCATAAATATAGATGAACAAATTAAAACTAACGCCAGTGGCAACGAGTAATCAATCAGGAACGAAATCGTTGCAGTAATTTATTCCTCTATGAGTAGTGTAATAATTTGAAAATCTGGCAATAGTTATTCCAATTTGTGTTCATCTGTATCTTGCATAAAACAGAGCTTTAACATTTTAAACCTTACACGTTTCCGTCAAAACTTCCAACTAACTGGGAAAAGAGAAATACCATACAGAAGATGGAGTGATTTTGAAGGCATCTATGAGTCCTGGAAGATGGTGACACGAAGACTGTTAAAGAGCCATTAGTTGGGAACCGTTTGTAATACAGAAATTTGTAATACAGCAATGAAAATCGGCGTCTAGGTAAATCTTGGCAAAGTGCATCATCCAACAATATTACGATATGGTGGCTTTATCCATTGAGACATTAAACAGAGTTTCATGACTTAAAACTGATTGGAACGTAGAATCTCTTGACTTGAATCAAGCTTGCAAAAAGTGAATACATTTCTAATTGCTGCAATAAGTGTTTGGAAACAGGATGCAGAACGCATTGAGCAAATGTTGCTCTCTCAGTAAGCGCTAACCTAACACCTAATTCACGAAAAACAAAACAAGAAGGTAATGCATTTAGATGCAATCATACGTGTTGTGTCAATCGATACTTATTTTCCTATCATGAGGCGGGCTCAGAATGATGAGATGTTATTACAGGCAAAACCTACATTTTGTTGATCGTTGCCTCCGTGTAGCTTTTCCATGGTAGCTTACACAGCAGACAATTGTACAGGGTTTGCGGCCAGCTTAGGTTATCGGAGTGATTCGTTAATAATTTATTGAGAGTTTAAAATTTGCTTTCAGACATGTAGCAGCAACCAAGCTCCAGGGTAAGGTCCACAGCAAGAGTTCTTGCAATGCCTGCGTTATCGGCCTGGCTGTTCCTTCAGGAAACAAATAGTTCTTTCCGGTAACAGCCGCAGACAGGATACGCTTTCAGCCATCTGCTGAATGCTCTTAAGTACCCACACCACCGGCTATCCAGTAGGGAGCTCTGAGAAGGATCAAGCGGTTGCAGCTGGCCGAGTCCTGGAGACCAGAGGACAGTGCAGCCGCTGCCTTGATTTCTAGCTTTGAGACAGAACAGACGTTCTCTTGATTTCTAGCTTTCAGACAGAGTGGACTGCCTCGTAACTACTGTACCTCCGAAGCAGCTACCTTCGACCCGCCACCGGCTAGTTCGAAAGTGAACCAGCTTTCTCTCTCCTTTCTATTTCAGTATTTCGCTTACACACAAACAGGCGGATGCCCATACAGTCCAACATGGACGAGCCCTTATGTAAAACGTATTGTCAGAATATAGTGAAAAGTTTATTTTACTTCTCTCTTTTACATCAAACAGCTCCCTTCTGGCGAGTCCCTCCTTGACATATGCCGCCCTTACACCAGTTGTGGTCGTGCAAAGCTTACGCAGTAGGTGAAATATCTAGTACAACAGCAAGGAACTGATGGTCATACACGGTACCTGTGAAGAACGGGTGTGTATTAAATACACCTCGTTGACTTACGGCTCATATTTCGAGAGTATGTCGTAATCATGTAAACTTGTCAAAATATCCACGGGTGTACTGCCGGTCTACAGAGTCCAACGGGAACAATATTTCGGCGATCGTACATGTCGCTATCATCGAGTGAACTGACGGACTGAGCTCCTGTGAACGTACCGGCACGGAGATCCGTACGCTATGGCTGCTCAGAGGGAAGGTTCGGTCGCGGCAGCGGCCGATTTAAATACCCTCCGCCCTGGTATTTAAATAGGCCGCCGCCGCGACCGAACCCAGTTCCCTCTGAGCAGCCATAGTGTGCAGATCTCCGTGCCGGCACGTTCACAGGAGCTCAGTCCGTCAGTTCACCTGATGATGGCGACATGTATGATCGCCGAAATATTGTGCCCGTTGGACACTGTAGACCGGCAGTACACCCGTGGATATTTTGATTATCAAATACGCCGGGAGAAACTCAAGAATCACATGTAAACTTGTGTTCTAAAGTAAGTCACATAACAGTAAATTTTCAAAACTCGAAGTTCTTTGTGTTTGCTCCGTACTTGCGCGATCCAATAGGAGAATAATTCCCAATATTTAAATCGAAATATAAATGAGGTTGACGAGTGATTATATCTGTTCCAGCACAATGAATGGCAAAAACTGTCAAATTATCAATTCACACCCGTCTTTTCATTTTTTCTAGCTTGTTTCTTAAAATATAATGGAAATTTTCATCTTTTAGTGTTACAAAGCTCTAAGGAACTTCGTAGTGCCCATTCATGTGCAGTGCAAAAGGAGTGATGTCTTCTGGTTGCTATGTTATGTGGTAATGTGTTTTGCGGATATCTTTCTGTACCATAATTTTCATCGTTATATCGCAACTGGTTCCAGTGGAATAAAGAATTTCAGATTTAGAGCCCTCGGCTGTCTCACACCCTCAAAATTAGCACAAGACGCTATACTTTTATAGACGTATCTCATACAGTGACAGAAATGGAAACCGTAACATCATGACGGAATATTACCAAAATGATTCTCCAGCATTTTCACGCCGAAGGTTTGTGTTGATTAAATTTTTATCGTTAATGGCACTTATTTTCAGTACTTACAATCCCAGAAATAAAAGGCAATGTTACACATAAGTTTTTTTCACCGTTACTGGTGTTATCGCACCGCAGCATGCCCGGCGGACGTGCGTGCTTAGCTTATCACAACCTTTCGGATTCTGAGGACGATCGAATCACTGGCATGAGGAAGATGTGAGCACCACACTGGCTGATGCCGCAGACAGTTGGCCGGAATGCAATGACTGTAGAACGAGTGGTGACGAGATGGATTCAGCACAACGGCCTGCTTCCAGAGAGAGTACACCAAAGGCAGACCGTGAGATTTTTCAACTGGTTTTAACGAATAACCAGATGACAACCGATGAAATCATAATAGTGATTGAAATGCAGAGAGTTTCAACCTGAACCATCATGAATAAATTGTTGGTCGCTGTGTTGAAATCTCGATTTGCGATGCGCTTTTTTCACTAACACCGTACCTCAGACAACAGACACTTTCGTGCAGCTAACCCGCAGAGAACTGACATTCCGTTATGTTCAGCGGTGCGTATAATGTCTGTTTTGGCAATCACATCGACACCTTTATGTGCGTAGATGACGGGATGAAAAGCCACAAAAAGCGGCAATTCGGCACCCAAATCTCTCCACTCCAGGACTCGTGGTGTAGGGAGTTACTGGTACGAGACAGGATGATTTGGTAACTGTTGTAGGGAGACTGAGTGAATGTTCACTAGTATGTGGCAAGAATAAAATCCCTATAGTTCCTTAATGACCAGGTTATCAAATGGCATGTAAAAGCACGAAAGTAAAAGATATCACACTGCAGTTCAGAACACAAACACCTTTAGGAATGTGCAGATCCTGATTTTTACCCGTAGAACATGCCTGAGGTACAATAGAAAGACATACACGTTCATACCCAACAATCTTCATGAGGTGACACACTATGTGTTTTAGGCATGACAGGGAATTCCTGAAGATGCGATTCAGAGACTTTTTGAGTCTGTGCTACAACAAAGGTGCACACTTACCCGTGGGATCACATCTCATACCGATGCTGGTGATGGACATCAGTTCCTATGGAAGTTTAATGATGTAATATCAGTTAAGTGATGTGAAATGATGTGTGTGTGTGTGTGTGTGTGTGTGTGTGTGTGGGTGTGTGGGTGGGTGGGTGGGTGGGTGGGTGGGCGTATGCTGAAGGAAAGATAGCGCTTTAGTGAAACAAGGAGTAAGAAAACTGAATTACCTGCTGGTATCGTGGTACTGGATAGGTTTAAGCTTTCTCCACTACAGTAATGTATTCAGTTCAGACAAGTGGAATATCACTGAATAACGAAGTATCGTTACACACGGAAATGGATGACAACAAACCAATATTAGTCATAAAATACGCATAATTGCTTACTACATTGGCTGTAGAGAAGGCACCTGTGATCTAGGAACACATGTTACACCGCTTACTCGTCAAGCTGCGTAGATAGCGTCTACCTCACTCGCCCCATTGCTGATGGCACCCGCCATGAAGAAGTCTCGCCCATGTCCTTTACAGACCACGGCACATACATCTGCGACGTCACTCTCTCCCGTTACCGTGTGTGACACAGTCGCGGCCTGTGGAAATTCGTTGTTGCCCTCCTGACCTTCCTACACGGTCACTGTATCGTCGAGGACGCGCGGGCACGATGCTGGAGTCGTCGTCGCGATGCTTATGACTCCGCCTTATCTTAGTAGCTCTCTTGTACAAAGACGACCAACCGTAAAACATTGATGAGCTACGGTAAGGATGTTAAGGCAAGGCCTACAAATACTTTGCATTTCTATTACTCCAGTCTTCGTGACTGGGCGAGGATGTTTCTTTCGCCAGTCCACAGACAGTGGCACACGGAACAATGGAGCAGATCTCCTTGGTCATGTGCCGTTAACTGGTCGGAACTGTGGTCCGACCGCAAACCTCTAATCGTGTAGCTGAAGAACAATCGTCGATGTACCACCTCCTCCAGGAAAGACAACGCTGATGCAGGGCGCTGATCCACGTCCCCACTGATGCGGAAGACCACTGGCATGAAATCCGACACACCATCGCTCGTGCTCTCCACAATCATTTCGCTGAACTGTATGCAGCTTTACCGCATTTCACGGAACTGATCACAGAGTTCGCGCGACTTACTATGAGCACTCTTCCGGTGGTGGTAGCACATGCGCTGTGGGAAGACGTGACCGCACATGAAGTACTCGATGCTATCGAGGCGCAATCTGATGATAGATACCCTGGTCCCGTTGCTATTCCTATCGAATTTTACAAAAGTTCTAACTCTTTGTTGGCTTCCACATGGACAACTATCGCACAAGAGTTGATGTACCTCATGACAGTGGTTCCTAACGCCATTCACAAACCACACGGGCGATCGCGGGTCCCCGATTATCGACCAATCACGCTACTCAACAGGGATATGAAAATATTTATGCGGCAGCTGCCATCGAGACTCATGGAGGTTGCACGTTACGTTACATCTTGCGACTAGACTTCCCTTGGAAGCGACAACAATATCCGTACGGCCCTTTGCTGTTACCGAGAGATGATAGCATGAAATTATTGAATAAAATTATAATGAAAATTGAGATAAAGATGAACGTTGTTCCATTAAACGATTTTGGTCCTAATAATGTAAAATTCATTATGAAGGATTAAGGTTAGTTAATTTCATACAATATTAATTCGTGATGGTGCAAGTCAAAATATTGATGGTCGTCACCACTATCTCCCTGCTGCCTTGGCATCGCTGGACTTTAGCCTGGCCTTCGACCGAGCTTATCACTCCTATTGCGGACAGTTCTTCAGCGTATGGGTTTACCCCGACAGTAATGCCACAATAATTTTGCGCCTTTTGAGCGGGGCGGCTTCCAGAATGACGTACAACGCTCGCCTCACACCGCTCCAGGTCATAGAACGATCTGTGTGGCAAGGCTGCCCTCTTTCCTTGATCTTATATGCTTTCGCTTTGGAACCCCTGATCCAGGGACTGTGCAACGTTTCGAAGGTATGACGTTGCGCGCCCACCGTCTCTGTTGTATCGCCTATGCAGGGACCTAGTCCACAATCTGCGCAGTGAGGATGAAGTTCGAGCAGCCCTCACATGGTTGGCTACTTACGGCGAAGCATCGGGCAGCTCCCTCAACGTGTCCAAATCCAAGGTCTTACTCATTGCTGAGGGCCTACCGGAGAGAAGCATCGCCCCCTTTAGCATCGTCGCCATCGTTCGATGTCTTGGCATTGAATTCACAGCTGATGTCCTTCACTCAGAGGCTATTAATGGTAGGTATTTGCTACATACCATCAGCGCAAGCCCTGCAGATCACCGGCTATGAGCCCTCGACATTATCCAACCTGTGCAATATGTGAAATTATATCATGCCTCCCGTATACCACACGTGGCACATGTACTTCCGATCCCAACTCTCCTGGCCCGACGTCTGTTGATGACATTGGGCTGTTTCGTCAGCTCAGGGATGTTATTCAAGGTGCAATGTGACTCCCTTGGGCTCCCATGGCACCGTGGTGGGGTGGGACTAATACACATTCCGACCAGAATCACGGCGCTGTACGTCATCTCCCAACTCAAACTCTGGCATCGTTGCCTGCAGAGTCTCACTGGACTCCTTTCCGAAGACTTTGCGTGGTCGTTTTGTTCGCCCCAGTTTTGCTATCGACCATTCCAACCCCCTTTTGCAACATCCGACAATTCTTTTTTAGACTCCAGCTATGTATACCGGTCTTTACCAATTAAAAGTTTGTACCAGAAGAAAACAGTGTACAAAGTACTGCAACAGTGCCGCCCGCCCAATCTCACCGAAACTGAATATCCCCAGTATGTGTGGCAGCACATATGGAAGCGGTCCACGCCCGCTTTCTCGAATACGACGCCCAGTCAGCGTGGTAGATCACAGTGTATGGCAAACAAGTTAACCGATATCGACTGCATATCATCCATCTAGCCGACTCGCCCCTCTGCACCCACTGTGGAGTGGACGACACAGACGACCATCGGGTCCATGCCGGCCGCTGTGGCCGAGTGGTTCTAGGCGCTTCAGTCGGGAACCGCGCTGCTGATACGGTCGCAGGTTCTAATTCTGCATCGGGAATGGATGTGTGTGATGTCCTTGGGTTAGTTACGTCTAAGTAGTCTAAGGGACTGACGACCTCAGATGTTAAGTCCCATAGTGCTTAGAGCCATCTGAAACATCGGTCGAACGTCCGATGTATGGACGCTTGCGCGGTGTATTTTGTCGTTTATTACACGCCTAACACCCGCACAGATCGACATTCACACATAAAAATGTGTACTGTGAACTGGATCTGCGGCCACACGATCCGTTTTAAAAAAAAATGGTTCAAATGGCTCTGAGCACTATGGGACTCAACATCTTAGGACATAAGTCCCCTAGAACTTAGAACTACTTAAACCTAACTAACCTAAGGACATCACACACACCCATGCCCGAGGCAGGATTCGAACCTGCGACCGTAGCAGCCTCGCGGTTCCGGACTGCAGCGCCAGAACCGCACGGCCACCGCGGCCGGCCGATCCGTTTCCTTTTTAATTCTGGCCAAATGTCAGTGCTACGATACTGGAATTGTCTCAACGAACGACGCTGCATCCTAACCCGGAACGCGCGCCATCAGCAATATTTCCTCAATTTCTTGAGGAGCACCATTAATGATCCGCCTCGCCGCTGGTACGTCAAAGCCGTGAGAAGCCGATAACAGATCTGAATCCACTAGAATTTTACTGAAACGACAACGGAATGTACGTCCACTGAGCGAGAACACATGTTTTCATGTGCTTGCAGACACAGGACCTGTTACCCAAGGCGTTCAAAGAAAGCAAATTTTGTTTGATTTTCATGGCTCCCCTTAGGTTTCCTTCCTTTCATCCTTTCTCGCCCCCTCATAACTCTAGCTTAGTCGTTCTAGGAGTAGGATTAAATAGGGACCAGGGGCAAGAGTGGTGTTGTCAATTTTCCTTCCTTTTTTGAATCCCTTTTCTACTCCGCGGGCAAGATAACAAAAAAAGTTTTTGTCCACTGTACTTCTTTAGTGGATTAAAGAAAAGGAGTAGCGACTTCGAATTGCAGTCACTACATACTCGGTCCCGCGTTGAAACCCCAACACTGCTTAAATTTTGAATAAAAATCATTAGCAATGGCGGTCGAAGACTTCGCTTGCCCTTGCGGTTGGAATCTACCCCTAAAAGCGGAAGCATCAGCACCGGGCGGCTTGTGATTTACTGCGAACAGTTCAATGATAGGGTTATTCTTATCAGAATCGAAAACAAACCAACACCCAGAACAACAGTTCAGTTATACATGTCGAAGTCACAAGAAGAAGATTCAGACATTGCGTGCTTGTGGAATATCGTCTCAGTTATGTGACTGGATCCGTGATTTCCTGTCAGAGAGGTCACAGTTCGTAGTAATTGACAGAAAGTCACCGACTAAAACAGAAGTGATTTCTGGCGTTCCCCAAGGTAGTGTTATAGGCCCTTTGTTGTTCCTTATCTATATAAACGATTTGGGAGACAATCTGACCAGCCGTCTTCGATTATTTGCAGATGACGCTGTCTTTTATCGACTAATAAAGTCATCAGAAGATCAAAACAAACTGCAAAACGATTTAGAAGAAATATCGGAATGGTACGAAAAGTGGCAGTTGATCTTAAATAACGAGAAGTGTGAGGTCATCCACATGAGTGCTAAAATGAACTCGTTAAACTTCGGTTACACTATAAATCAATCTAATCTAAAACCCGTAAATTCAGCTAAATACCTAGGTATTATAATTACTAACAACTTAAATTGGAAGGAACACACAGAAAATGTTGTGGAGAAGGCTAGCCAAAGATTGCTTTTTATTGGCAGTACACTTAGAAAATGTAACAGACCTACTAAGGAGACTGCCTACAAAACGCTTGTCCGTCCTCGTTTAGAATACTGCTGCGTGGTGTGGGATCCTTACCTGACAGGACTGACGGAGTACATCGAAAAAGTTCAAAGAAAGGCAGCACGTTTTGTATTATCGTGAAATATGGGAGAGAGTGTCACAGAAATGATACAGTATTTGGGCTGGACATCATTAAAAGAAAGGCATTTCTCGTTGCGACGGAATCTTCTCACGAAATTCCAATAACCAACTTTCTCCTCAGGAAGCGAAAATATTTTGTTGACACCGACTTCCATAGGGAGGAACGATCATCAAGATAAAATAAGGGAAATCAGAGCTCGTACGGAAAGATATAGGTGTTCATTGTTTCCGCGCGCCATAATAGAGAATTGTGAAGGCGGTTCGATGAACCCTCTACCAGGCACTTAAATGTGATTTGCAGAGTATCCATGTAGCTGTAGACAGAAAAAGTATATAAGGGTATTGAAAGGGTAATCCAGCACGTACAGGTAGGTGAATATCAAATAGCCACGGGGGATTGGAATGCGGTTGCAGGGGAGGGAGAGAATATGGGCTTGGTAGTAGGAACGAGGGAAGAGAAAGACTAATTGAGTTCTGAATAAAGTTCAGAAATTAATAGTGAATACTCTGCTCAAGAATCACAAGAGGAGGAGGCTTACTTAGAAAAGACCGGGAGATACAGGAAGATTTCAGCTAGATTACATCATGGTCAGGCATAGAATATGTGATCAGATATAGGACTATAAGGCGTACGTAGAAGCAGATATGGGCTCAGATCAAGAAACAGTAGTGATGAAGACTAGGCTGAAGCTTAAGATACCAGTCAGGAAAAGAATAGGATACGGAAGCACGAATTAATAAAGAGATACACTTGAAGTTTCCTCTGGCTTTAAATACTGTGACAACGAATTGGTCAGTGTGCAGTTGAAGAGGAATGGACATCTCTAAAAAGAATAATTACAGAATTTGTAAAGAAAACCATAGGTACTAGGAAGGTAAATGCGAAGGTAACTGCGAAGAAATCATGGATAACAGAAGAAATACCTCAGTTGATAGACGAAAGAAGGAAACACAAAAAAGTTCAGGGTGATGCGGGAATACAGAAATACATTCACTTAGGAATGACATACATCATTGCAAGGAAGCTAAGGCGAAACGGTTACACGAAAAATATGAAGAAACACAGAAACAAATGATTGTCGGAAGGACTGCTGCAGCGTACATAAAAGTCAAAACCATCTTCGGTGAATTCAAAAGCAAGGACGGCAACATTAAGAGTGCAATGATAGCGTTACAATCAGAGTTTAAAGCGGCTTTGGAAGACAAGTTCAAATAAGGCATCGGAATTTCTAAAAGCATTCAGGGAATTGGCAAGAAAACGACTATTCATATTTGTGTACAGAATGTGTGAGACTGACGATATATTATCAGACTTCCAGAAAAACATCATCCAAACATTTTCGAATATTGCATGAGCCGACAAGTGCAAGAACTATCTCTAAATCACCTTAGCAGCTCATGCATCAATTCTGCTTACAAGAACAATATGCAGAAGAATGGAAAATAAAATGGACGATCAGTCAGGCTTTAGGAAAGGGAAAGGCACCAGAGCGGTAGTTCTGACGTTGAGTTAAATAATAGAAGCAAGACTGAAGGAAAATCTAAATACGTTCATGGAATTTGTCGACTGGAAAAATCGTTCGACAATGTTAAGTGGTGCAAGATTTTCGAAATTATGAGGAAAAAAGGGATAAACTATAGAGAGAGACGGGTACAGCAGAACCAAGAGAGAACAGTAAGAGTGGAATGCAAAGTACGAAGCGCTTTGATTATCAAGGATGTAAGACATGTATGTAGTGCTTCGCCCCTACTGTTCAATCTATACATTGAAGAAGCAAAGAAGGGTTGAAGAGTGACTTTATGTTCAGGGTGAAAGGATATCAGTGATTAGATTTGCTGTTGACTTTGATATCCTCAATGAAAGAGAAAAAAGTTTACAGGATATGTTGCATGAACAAAACAGTCTAACAACTACAAAACATGGATTGAGAGTAAATCGAAGAAAGACGAATGTAATGAGAAGTAGCAGAAATGACAAAAGCAAGAAATTTAACACTTAAATTGGTGATTAAGAAGTAGTTAAAGCTACCTAGGTAGCAAAATAACCGATGACGGACGGAGCAATGAGGATATAAAAAGCAGACTAGCACATAGAGAAAGAGCACTCCTAGCCAAGAGAAGTCTGCTATTATCAAACATAGGCCTTAATATGAGGAAGAAATTTCTAAGAATGTACGTTTGGACCACAGAACTGCATGGCAGAGAAACATGGATTGTGGGGAAACCGGAACGGAAGAGAATCGAAGCGTCTGAGATGTGCTGCTACAGAAGAACGTTGAAAATTGGGTGGACTGAAAAGGTAAAGAATGAGGAGGTCCTGCACAGAATTGGCGAGAAAGGAATGTATGGAAAACACTGACAAGAAGAACGGACAGGATGATAGGACATGTGTTACGACATTAGGGAATAACTTCCATGGTACTAGAGGGAGCTGTAGAGTGTAAAAACATAGAGGGAGATAGAGATTGGAATACATCCAGTAAATAATTGAGGATCGTAAAAAAGACATTGTATGCTTCTTCGATCTGGACTTGAACTTGTCGTTTTTTCAGAAAACTTCCTGTGATCTACCCTTTCGTTCCAATGAGGTCAACAGACTTCCGAAAATAGTCTAAAAAATAAAAGATAAGTTTGTTATATATGTTCCTTTAAAGTTGGGTTATTATTCATCAAAATCATTTGATTATGGCTGAGGTGAGTTATTTGGTGGCCAGGGTTTATATAGACTATTTAAGTCATTTAAACAGCAGTCAATAGTTTCATCAGTGAACAGTAGCCTTTACTGAAGATGAGAAATTCAGTTCGGGTAATAAGTAGAAGTATTTGCAAGAAGAACTCGAGCGCAAGACTGAGACTTCGAAAGAAACCTTCTAATGAAGTAGAAGAACGTCCTTATGATGTGTTCATTACCGGTCCGCATATGTTCTTTGACATCTTAGTCTTCCAGGCTTAGAACTAACGGAAGAAAGAAATACAAACATTACCCTGTTAATGTCCATACATATTGTAATTAAGAATAGGAATGTACAAAGATGAGCAAAGATATGGAAGTCAAGGAAAACGGCTCCTTTCAAATGTGTGTAACAGAACATTTTAATTTACTATAATCATGACTTAACTTACGTGTCTACAGATAATAAGGACGGGCGATCAGAGACGGAGCTCGGATTTTGGAAGAAGTTTTGTTGCGTAGGGTAGCGGCGTGCACTGTGTCCGAATTGGGAGAAATTACGGCAGAGAACGAGTGTTTAAAAGTTATAAGAAATAGTGATGTCTCATGAGTGGTTCAAATAGTCAAAATTAACAACAATTCACTAATTTTTGCAAGTGTTACCACTTTTACAGCTTTTCAGATCGGTGAACGTTTCATAATATTTAGGAACGAAAATGCTCTTACAAAAGTGATTCCAGACACATTTTACTTCAATTATACTACCTAATTCTTTTTAGTAATATCAGTAAGCAATAATACCACAACAGAAAACAAGAAAATGGTCGGATGTGTTGGTAGAGGCGCCGCAGCGTAATAGGATTGGAAATTAGAGGAGAAACTATACGACTGATTTGGTCGACTTTGTGGAAGGTGTATGTTGTTTGGAGGTGTTCTGCGTGAGTGAGGAGGTATGGAAATTTTATGAAGTGGTAGGGCATCCAAGTGGGGGAAGGTAAGCGAATGCAGAAAGTGGAGTGCATGGCATTCAGGGATATGGAGGGACTTATAGAACTTAGTGGGAGAAGATATCCATGAAAATTGACCTAGCTAAGAATGGCTCAGATCAAGGTTTTGTAGGTGTGAAATACAGTGGAGGGGTGCAGTCACCAAGAGTCCAGTTAGTACCCTTAGTCTGTGGTGGGCGCTCTATTGGATAGTTAGAAGATGATGATTCCATGTTAGCTGCTGATCAATGGTTAGTTAATATATTTTAGTCTGTTAATTTCATGGAAAGAATGGTCGTAAATGGTGAGGTAGAAGTCAAGAAGATGAGAGGTGCAGGTGTTGTGTTGTGTAATTAATGCCTGTGTTTTGGAAGGACTGATCTTCAGGAGCCATTGGTTACACTAGGAGATAAATTGGTTGGGGTGGGTTTGGAGGGACCGTTGGGATTTCTGAAGTTTAAATTAGAAAGAAAGTGGTGTCATCAACATACTGAAGGTGGTGAATTGGTGGAGGTGGTTTGGGCATATCAGTAGTGTAAAGGAGATATAAAAGAGAGGAGAGAGGACAGAGCATTAGGGTATAATGAATTCTACTGTAATTGATGAAAGTATGTGAATGCAGCTTGCCGCTAACTTGGTGTAATGTTTTGTCTGTACAGAGGTGTATCTGTCGCCTTTATTACCCCTTCACTCTCACACACAAATCGGTACAATACAGTTAGGGCCTCCTGTTTTATCTTGAGGCTGATCCGTGATAAGACAGGCAAACAATTATGCTAATGGAGGATTCTGAGTATTTTATCGAATTTCATTCGCTCTCTCTCTCTCTCTCTGTCCTTTATCTGTGTACAGTTTTAAATATATTATTTCATTTACGTGGAATCAGCCCAATAGAATCTCTGGTGGAGCCCTTCGTCTTAATATTCAGCGGCTGGTTTGCTGGAAAAGATCTTTACATTTGTTATTATTGTTAAGCGCTGCATTCAGTTGGGAAAAATCGATCGTTTGAACAATTCGTTCATTTTTACGACAGATTTAGAATTTCAGATGTGGACGAAGCCTTTTTGGACGATTTTATCAAAACTCGGTGACTGCAGGCTCTCTTCGTCACAGCTGAAATTCCCCACTAATTACAGAGCCAAGGCAATCATCAATGATTCAGACAGAGAACTCATTCGTCATTCACTCTAGAATAAAAGGGTCACAAACCTTATTTCTGAGGAAAATAGTATATTCAATCCATCTCCATTACATGTTCCATTTTCTGTTGATTCCAAGTCTTACTTAATTTTCGTTTACCGTTTTTCTCTATCCAGCAATAACCCGCTAGTGGCACAAACTTTAATAGCTCGCTTTAGCGAGAAGAAGAGCAAATATGTCTCTTTTAGCAACCCGACAATCTTCCAACAGATACTTCCGAAGCTGTACTCCTTCTCCCTCTATAATAACCATGGAGAATACATCTATGTAGCTCTGTTATTCCAAAGAATAATCTTACTAGAAAAATACCTTGGCGTCGACGAGCTGTCGGCGCATATATTACTAGAAATCCGATCAGATACTTTCCAAAAGTGAATAAATGTGGATGATTTGGTTGACCATTATTAATTATTGCGTGGTAGAGGGTAAATTTCCGTGGGGAGATTACAAGGGCACTCCTACAGTGGGATAGAAGGTACAGGAATTGGTGTTGCTAATAGTGAGAAGGTATGTGCGACTAGAAAGGAAGGATGCAGTTAGGTCAACAGAATTAATTGGAAGTGCATAGGTCTCGAGTTTGAATATCGTAGGCTTTCTCCTCGTTGAAGTGTTGAGCTGGATGAGATGCAGAACCTGATCATTAGAGCAGAGAGTGGGACAGAGGAAGGAGGTTGTATTGGTTCAGATGTTGGTGGACATGTCAGGAGAGGATGGATTCAAAGACTTTGCTAAAAACTGAGGTTGTGTTGATTCAGGTGTTGATGCAGACATCAGGAGAGGATGGTTTCAGACGTTCCTAAACACTGAGGTGAGGCACATGGGGCGGTAGGAGAAGTATCAGTATTGAGTTTGTTTGTGTGGTTTGAGCAAAAGTAGAATTTTCGAGGTTTTCACAGCTCAGGGTAGTAACTTATGGAGAGGATGGTGGTATAAGGGGTTGCAGTGTGGCTGGAAAGGAGAGGGCGCATTCTTAAGGTGCTGATAGGTGATGCAGTTATCATCAGAGAATGTGTTGCGTTTTCTGTGCAGTACTTGTTTTATGTCATGTGCTGTTGTTGTGCTATTTAGTTCTGCTTGTGGTATGTAGTTCAGGTACTAGAAGTTGGGTGTCAGGAATGGGACAGTGGTATTTGTGTTCGTTCATTGGTGCTAGGGAACAGGGAGTAATCGCAGTGGGGATTATCAGGGACTGAGATGTCAGTGAGATAGGATGCAAAGTGGTCAGCTTTGCTCTGGTTGTGAGGTAAGGGATGGTAGTTGTAGAGGAGTGGGTAGTGAGGGATTGAATGATTGACAGTGAGTCAAAGGAATGATTTCCAGTGCTTGGAAGAGTTAATCGGGTGTGTAAAGTTATGTATGGTGGATGCCTGGTGCTAGTACTGGCATTTTTTACCCTTGAGTAAATTTCCGATTGGTCTCTGTATTTGCCAGTGGCATGTGGCTCCTTCTTGGTCATGCGTGCTTAGGAAGACATGTAAAAGTGACAGTATTCGTGGAGTATTAGGCCTGTGGAGGGAGATGGGGAGGATGAGAGTGTATGGCTTTGGTAGTGATGTGGAAGAATATAGTGTCCCACAAGGTTTGCTGCAGGAACAATATTGCATGGCAGACAGTGTCAATTTGCTAGAAGGTATGGGAGTGCCTTCCAGTCTTCATATGTGTGGATTCCTGGTGGGAATTCAAGTTGGTGCAGGAGTAGTTGTGGACAGTTTCAGGACAGAGACTGGGATAGAGCAGTGTGTAGCAGAGGGTTAGGTGGACAGGTAGGGGGTCACTTCAAATCAGATCGAGGACTTTTGCAATGAAGTGCCCAAGGAGTTTGGGAGATGCTAGAATGATATCTGTGGTGGTACTGCTTTCAGCATGGGTGTGATGTGGAATGGGGACAATGTCACCTAGGGGGGGAGTCTGTAAACTGATGACACAGCTGGATTTTGCATGGGTCCTAATATGGATGTTGAGATCAGCAGCAATAGTATTGGTGAAAAATGAATGGTTGGTGTCAATGAGGAAATCATAAGGGATGTAGATGATCAGGTTAGATGTAGACAGCAGTACAGATGACAGTCAGGATAGTGAAGAGGAGGCTAAGTATAAGGTGTTTGGTGGGTTATTAAGATTTGTGGGTTAATGGGAATGTTTTTATGCTGGCCAATTGCAGCTCCACCTCTTGCAAGGGGAAGGGAATTACTTGTGTGATGGTGGATACAGGGAGAGGTTCAGATAGTGTGATAGGGTTGGAGGAACTTTTCATTAAGGATGAAGGTATCGAAATTTTATTAGGATAGATTATGAATTAAATAGGGGCTTGTTGGTGGGTAAAGAGCAGATGTTGTTGAATAGAGTGCTGTATTGGTATCACGCCATGACTAGCGACCAGGGAAAAAATTGTGTGGAAGAGAGGGTGGAGAGGTTTAAGCTAGGGTGTCGAGACAGGTAAAGGCAAAGAGGACTTGGTTTCGGGAGTCGGTGGCTTGAATATTGGTATGGAAAATGGAAAGGTTGTCAAAGGAAATTTTCTGTGGGATATGCGGTCATTAGGAGTGGTGGATGTTGTCTAGGACGATGGTGAGGAATCTAATGTCTTCAGCAGTTGTATTTTGGTGGAGCGAGTTATTGGGATGGATTGGATGATGAACAAGACAGGCAGGTACTGTTAATTCTGATATGACAGGTTGATTTAGCCTTGCACTTTTCGCAGTAAGCACCTTGTCACGGTTCGTGTGGCTCCCCCCATTGGTGGTTCGAGTCCTCCTTCGGGCATGGGTGTGTGTTGTCCTTAGCGTAAGTTAGTTTAAGTTAGATTAAGTAGTGTGCAGGTCTAGGGGCCGATGACGTCAGCAGTTTGATCCCATAGGAACTTGCCACAAGAACGGTGCAGTAGGCAGTGTGGCAATCATTGCAGGTGTTGGTGTTGGAAGGGGAGGTAAGGTTGGGATATTGTTTGAGGAAGTGTGGTCTTTTCAGTGACGAGGGGGGGGGGGAATTTTTACAATCAGAAGTGAGGTGGTCACAGTAAATGAGGCATTTTTGGCAATAGTAGAACTGTGGGAGAAATCTGGACGTTTCAACTTCATGCCAGCAGTTGTATAACAGGGCTCGCTCTCTAAGGAGGTGATCATAGTTGCGAGCAGGCTGTGCAGATTTCTAAAGCTGGATTGGAACTAAGTCTGGGGACCACCTCCTCTGCCGTCACCTTAGGGCCAATCTTTGTTATTATGCCACTAGACGGGATGGAGACGAGGCTTGGGTCATTTGGATACAGAGGTGGTATTGAGGGGAGTAGGGAGGTATGAAGACCAAACGTAATACATGGGATTTTGTGGAGGACAGAATCTTTGTTGGGATGATTTGAGTGATGCGAATGTTAGGAACGAACGTATTTTCTTATTTTTAGATTGAGGAATATGGAATTTAGGAACTTGGCACCAGGGCAGGAGAAAATAAAAGTGAAAACAGTTGGCGGAGAAGGTGTAGGTGGGGGTGAGGGAGCGTTGTCTGTGTTGGGTAGCATCATTAGCTGTTTGTGGTTTCTGGGTTATGGTGCTGGTAGTAGGGTCCACGTTAAGGGACTCCTGTAGTTTTTTGCTGATTGTGGGATGGGGTGGGAGTTGAGGAATTGGAGAAGCTGGGATATGGTGTGGTGCAGGTCCTTACAGTAAGCTTGAGTAAGTTCGGTTACATGGTGACTGTAATGTGTTTTCTGGCAGTGAGATGGTTACTCGATGAGTTGTTATTTTGGCTGGAATTGCAAGTGACGTGGTTGGTGTGGGAAATGTTGGAAATGGCAGATAATCAAAGGAAGTAGTAGAAGACGTGGAAGAGGTTATGGGAAGCATAGGGTTTCCAAAGGAAGCGACTGACAATGGAGATGAGACTGTTGGTAGGGGAGTGTGAACATAGGCCCAGAGGAAGTGCCCCACGTAGTGACAGTGGGAGCAGAGGAGGGGGTGGTGTAAGTGACACAGGTACCTGACGTGTCCATTATGGGTCAATGGAAACAGGGCACATAAGGCCTATCATAATTAACGTCGGCGGAGCGTCGCCAGAAGAATGTGGGGTGATGGCAGCGACATCCGGTGTGTCATGATGACTGCAGATGAAGATGGCGGCGATGACGGAGGTGGTGAGCGGACTGCGGAGGTGACTGTGGCGGTGATGACGACGACACCGATACCCAAGAAGATGAAGATGAATTCACACAGAAAAAAGTCCCGACAATACAAGGAACTACACAGACGAAAAGGTATGGACGGAAAGCATCGGGAAGAATGCCCACTGCCAGGAAACAGGAGTAGCAACAAACGAACGAGTGCTAGAGACTTTTAGTCGATTGGTGCTGATGTGAAGACCGAGGCTAATGCGGTTTACCGTTTACTCCTAGTCCACAGGCTCACCCTCTCCCGTAATACAAACTGAACTCTCTTCTTTGAATTTGCTAAGGCTCGATCTAGATATAGTCGGCATCAGTGAAGTGAACTGGAAGGCAGAGAAGGACTTTTCGTCAGATGAGTATAGGGTAATATCATCATCAGCAGATTATCAGAAAGACTGACACAGTACAGAGAAAAGCCAAAACTACCTTCGGTGAAATGAAATGAAATCCTTCCCACGGAAGGAGGGAGCGGAGAGGTGGAAAGAATATACTGAAGGCCTCTATGAGGGGAAGATTCGTCAGATGTGATAGAAGATGAAACGGAGTCGATATAGAAGAGGTTGGGAATCCAGTATCAGAATCAGAGTTTAAAAGAGGTCTGGAAAACTTAAGATGGAAGAGGGCAGAAGGGACTGACAACATTCCTTCAGAATTTCTGAAATCATTTGGGGAAGTGTTAAGAAACCGTCTATTCACGTTTGTGTGTAGAATGTAAATTCGAAATTATGAGGGAAACAGGGATAAAGTACAGGTAAAGATGGGTTGTATACAGTACATAGAGGAAACTGTTTGCTTTAGGACGTTCAAACTGCGCAGTTGGTCGCTTGGAGCGAAGGGAATTAGTAGTATGGTTTGGTTTAGCGACGAAGCCCATTTTCATTTGGATGGGTTCGTCAATTATCAAAATTGGCGCATTTGGGGGACTGAGAATCTGCACTTCGTGGTCGAGAAGTTCCTTCACCATCAACGGGTATCTGTGTGGTGTGCAATGTCGAGTCGCGGAATAATCGGTGGGATGTTCTCTGATGGCACAGTAACTAACGAACGGTATGTGAAGGTTTTGGAAGATGATTTCATCCCCATTATCCAAAGTGACCCTGATTGCGACAATATGTGGTTCATACAAGATGGAGCTCGACCCCATCGAAGCAGGAGAGTGATGGTCTGGAGGAGCACATTCTAGCTCTGTGGCACCCAGAGGCCACTGGCATGGGCCTGTATTGGCGGCCATATTCTCCGGATCTAAACATATGTGACTCCCTTCTTAGAGGCTGTACCAAAGGCAAGGCGTACAGAAATAACCCCAAAGCCATTTCTGAGCTGAAAACAGCCATTCAGATGGTTATCGACAGCATCGATGTTACGACACTTCAGCGGGTCTTGCAGAATTTCGCTATTCGTCTGCGCCACACCATCGCCAATGATTGGACGCATATCGAACATGTCATACCCTATATACGCATATCTTTAGTGACGTTTATATGTTGGATAAAGTGTGAGCACGGCGTAGTCTGAAACTAATTTACGATTTTTTTCATATAGTTCAATAACTGTAACTCTGTATTTCGCAGACATATGCCATGAATATATCTATGCAAATATATCGTTATAATACATATAGTTCAAGAGATTGAGGTCATAAATGCGTGAAAAAAAATGCTACATCATGCGTAAAGTTTCAATAAATTTATCCTTTACTGGTATGACACACCTACAGTCAAGTTAAAGGCAATTCCAGATATCTGGCAGCACTTTTAACAGCTTTCAGCTTAAAAATGTAAACTGTTGTAAGCAGAAACAGTAGCCACCTGCAGCTATAAAGTGGCGTTGTCGTAGAGACGTTTACAGAATCGCGGTATAGACAAGCGAAGCAGCTGCGTCCTGCGTACAGAAACTGTCTATGATCGTTTTGCTTCTTTTTTTTTAAATTTAGGTACCGTACTTATACATCTGTACGTTATGCATATTTCTTTACAAGACTGTTTCGTAATTTCAGAGGTGTTTTCACGAATACACGGAAATGTAATTTTTTATACTTCACTACAAACACAGTTAATTTTTTGTTTTCTTTTCTAATAGAAAACTGGCAAAATGAATACCCAGGTAATGTAATGTTTGTCAGCTATTATATTTATGTATAATCAACATACAATTGCAGACACTGCTAGTAAAATGTGCGAACGGTAGTAGGAATGTAGGAATGTATGAGATAATATTCAGTCTTAAGTAACAATTAGCAGTGGTTACAAGCAATATAAATAATATTCATTTAAATGGAACTGTATACTTTGTCTGCGTCGTCTGACCGAAATGTACTTCGTCGAGTAAACAGCAGGCTGCTGGGGTTTACAAAATGGGACTCACTTTTTAAAAAATCGACAGACATTGAGAGAATAGGGCAATTACGAGAAACAATGGTATTTAGGTACAGTGGAATGAATTTCTTAAATTCGCAGAAACTAAGTAGTGAATGATCTGTAATTACATAATAGTAGACTTTGAAGCAGTTGGATTATGTTTACAAAATTTTCTTTTTCTTTCTTACACTTTACATCTGCTCTAAAATCCCGTTCTATTTCAAAACGCACTTGTACGAAAAAATATTAGTGTTCTAACGTTCATGTGAGCAGAACGTCTGAGGTTTCGCATTTATACGACAGGAATATGTGTTTTTGAGCCAACGAGAAGAAGTAAGTTGAAATAAATGTTTCTTTTTGTTTGCTGTACGCAATCTGCACAGAGGTCAGACTAATTATAAAATAGAGTGTTCGTCTAACTTCAGCCATATTTTGGCCGAGGCCAGAGAAAGACCGTTACACAACCGACTTTCCTGTCTCATTTTGATTGCTTGGCAGATTAATAAGTTTTATAGACATAGCTGATAATTGTGAAGTACAGAAAAAATGAAATGAATGGCTAGACGAGAAGCCGTAACCAGAACAATAGAAGTTATTATACAAGCGTTTCCGAATGGTCGGTTGAGCGCTGCTTTGCTTTCCGGAGAAAAACAATAGGGAAGCAATTTGAAGGTACATTCCACAACAGACGGCTGACTTTCCCCGCTCAATGACTGAGTTGGATTTTCGACACCCTTTAGAGAATGAAACAGGCAGCAAAGAGAAATTAGTTTCTGCGAAGGGTATTGATGGTGAAGGGCTCGCCTGGCCGAAAGAGCGCCTCATTTTGTTCCAGCCAAAAGTGAGAGTGGCTGGGAACGGCTTACAATCTGTCTCTGAAAGAAAGAAACAGCCAAGTTAATTCTTGCGCCGGCTTTTTTCCGCAGTGTTTCACGTTTCTAGTTTCTGCAAACAACGTCGTTCAGACCACCTAATGGCAACGGTAGTGGCAGTACCTGCGGGGTGACGTGAGAGTTAACGCTTGCCATATCACAAAGCTCACTCACTCACGGAAGCATTGTCTCGGTCGTGTGCACACTAACACCTCTACGATCGCTTTTAGTGAAGTGAACACTTAATAAGAATAAGCTACACGACTGTGCCAGTTTTCGTTTGACATTTGTGCGATTTACTCTCTTACTGATGAATAACGAGAAAAGGCGATGCAGATGAAGCCTTTACAGTATAACAACGGAGACAAACTCTTACCAAATATCATGGCAGCAACTAAAGTTCATTATGTATTAAAACCCTGAGACCTTGTTTTTGAACTCCTGACAGAACGATTAGGTCTCATTGAAAATTTGCAATAAGCATTTTTATGATTTCAGTGAAGAATCTTTCTGTGTATGGGGCAGCGATAAACTTTGTAACACATTTTTAACTTAGGTCTGGGTTACACATTTTTATAGAGGCTTGTCAATATATTTTGTCTATAAACATTCGACCATTCAAGGCTACGAAAGGAGCATATTTTTACGCTGTTCACTTTAGAATCTAAAAGCACAGTCTCCCATCCGATATCTGTCAGTTTTAGCAATTCTGAAGCATTGTCGTGGATGTTCTACACTTCGCAGATACTTAGCAGTAATGCCAAACCACGTTAAGCAAGAAATAAGAGCCTCATGGCTTTTACGGTATGCCAGAATCCTTTAACATCCCATAGAAGGCTTTGACAGCATCATTTTTAAAGCTTCCGATATATTAGTTACTATAGATAAACTGAATGAGACTTCTTCTGCCACACGTATTCATGTTACAGTATGAATTCTTTCTTTCAGATGGTTTAGTCCTACAACGGCGTATTTTTTACAGCTTCAAAACCACATTTTGAATCTTTCGACGTATTTGATGACATTCACCATGTTTATCATCTTGTTAAAAATCGTTTCATATGTACATAATTGCTACACTCACAATTTTCGATAAATGATTGGGAGATTTGTAATCTTTTTGTCTCCGCAATTTTCTCTCAATGAATCTTCTACCGTCTGCTAATTACTTACAAATTTATTCGCAGTTGTCTCACTACTCTGTTCTTTCTTCTGGAAAACGATTTCCATACAGTAATATTCTCGTCTACTGCTTCCAACAACACTTTATCTTCCACTGAACTTTCAAGATCCTTCTACCATGACACTAAAAACCGTCTACTTTTTATGTCTTAAGTTTTCTTATGGGTCACGTTTCGCTTGTACACAATACCGCGCCCCAGATGTTCAATTTACTACAGCTCATCCTAAGCTCCTCCATTTAATACGCATTTACCTCTTTCATTAAAGGTATCTTCTTGATTTGTGCCAATCTCTCTCTAATTTCACTATGGGTGTGGTTATTAATTTTTCCACTGAATAGTACAATTTAATAACTCTTGCTGAACAGGTTGTGTCTCGATCAAAAAGTAAAATTTTTAGCATGTTTTTGAATCGTGTATTTCTTGCACATGAACTTCATTCGTCTAATCATACCGCACACCACATAACTACTCTCCATTGTGCAGCGCATCAATTTACTCTTTCACTGTATTTACCCTTCTCGTACGCGTAAATCAGAAGTTCCGAAAATGCGTCTTGTTCGTTGACTGTATAGTGGCTGTCTTACTTAATTGTTTCCCTCCTAGTGAAATTTCCCTTTCTTCTTACTCATTAGCTAGACATGGTAAGAGACTACTATTTAAATTAGTAGCGCTATTATAAAACATATCAACACACGTTTAATCTGTAAAGAAAAGCGGAAAAATCTCTCCTCAGTACACACCGGAGCACTTCAATTGAGTGGGTAATTACTTTGCTAACAATAGTTCTGTCGAGAAAAACTGAAGGCGGTCGCGTGTATACCGAACGACTTTCGGTTGGTATCGAAGGAAGCTGCAGCAACGGCGGTTTCTTGACGGCTTGCTGTCCCCGGTAGCAAGAGATAAGCCACCAAGCCCTGAGTCACGGGCCACTGCATGGCGGTATTGTCAGACATCGACGCGACGGATGGCGTCGTTGAATTTTGTATGGTCCATTGGCACAGCGAACGTTGGTGGTGCTGACACTCGAAGGCTATCTCATCGAGTCTCCGATATCAGGATGTACGCCAGTGATATACAAGGCGTGCTGGAAAGTAAGGCCTCCGAATCTTTTATGTGAACACTCTTAAAGCTTTTTAAATAAAACACATTTTATTAACATTCTACATCTTAATTCTCTATGACTGCACATTCATTTATCGACATAGTCACCTCGGTGATGAACACATTTCTTCCAGCGAGAGATCACTTTGTTGATACCAACATTCTAGAATGTTTGAATTTATTCACAGATCCACAACTTACCCCTGCTTACACTGCTTCAGCAATATGAAAGTGAACTCCTCGAACATGTTCTCTAAGTTTTGGAAATAACTGAAAATTGGAATGGCGTCAAGCCGGGGCTGTATGGAATGTGATAGACGACAGTACCTCTAGGGCGCTGGATTGTTGCCGATACTGCAGCGCTTGTATGTTGTCTGGCATTGTCATGCCAAGGGAAAGGGTGTTTCGTGCGTGGACGAGCTCTTCTGCTATTAGAAACTCCATTACGAAACACTGTTTCTCACGCACCGACGTAGCTATGTTCCACACCGCCATAGTACGCGCTACGATTCTGAGCCTTCCAGCGGCAGAGGGTTGTAACTTGGATCAGCAAAGTGGGAAAAGCAAGCGATTAATATGGATGACAAGTATTATCGATACTGAGAACAGAATATAAAATTTGGAGGGACTGCTTTTCAGTTCGCCTTCGTATTCCAAATATACTAACGGCCATTAAAATTGCTACAACACGAAGATAACGTGCTACAGACGCGAAATTTAATCGACAGGAAGAAGATGCTGTGATATGCAAATGATTAGCTTTTCAGAGCATTCACACAAGGCTGGCGCCGGTGGCGACACATACAACCTGCTGACATGAGGAAAATTGCCAACCGATTTCTCATACGCAAACAGCAGATGACCGGCGTTGCCTGGTGAAACGTTGTTGTCGTGCCACGTGTAAGGAGGAAAAATGCGTACCATCACGTTTCCGACTTTGATAAAGGTCGGATTGTAGCCTATGGCGATTGCGGTTTGTCGTATCGCGACATTGCTGCTCGCGTTGGTCTAGATCCAATGACTATTAGCAGAATATGGAATCGGTGGGTTCAGGAGGGTAATACGGAACGCCGTGCTGGATCCCAACGGCCTCGCATCGCTAGTAGTCGACATGACAGGCATATTATCCGCATGGCTATAACGGATCGTGCAGCCACGTCTCGATCCCTGAGTCAACAGATGAGGACGTTTGCAAGACAATAACCATCTGCACGAAAAGTTCTACGACGTTTGCAGCAGCATGGACTATCAGCTCGGAGACCATGGTTGCGGTTTCCATTGACGCTGCATCACAAGTAGGAGCGCCTGCGATGGTGTAGGCTACTCAACGACGAACCTGGGTGCATGAATGGCAAAACATTATTTTTTCGGATGAATCCAGGTTCTGTTTACAGCATCATGATGGTCGCATCCGTGTTTGGCGACATTGCGGTGAACGCACATTGGAAGCGTGTATTCGTCATCGCAATACTGGCGTTTCACCCAGGGTGATAGTATGGGGTGCCTTTGGTTACACGTCTCGGTCACCTCTTGTTCGCATTGACGGCACTTTGAACAGCTGACGTTACATTTCAGATGTATTACGACCCGTGGTTCACCCTTCATTCGATCCCTGCGAAACCCTACATTTCAGCAGTATGATGCACGATCGCATGTTGCAGGTTCTGTACGGGCCTTTCTGGATACAGGAAATGTTCGACTGCTGCTCTGGCTAGCACATTCTCCAGATCTCTCACCAATTGAAAAAGTCTGGTCAATGGTGGCCGAGCAACTGGCTCGTCACAATACGCCAGTCACTACTCTTGATGAACTGTGGTATCGTGTTGAAGCTGCATTGGCAGCTGTACCTGTACACGCCATGCAAGCTCTGTTTTACTCAATGCCCAGGCGCAGTTCCAATACATTCATCACATTCTTAAATTACTACTTGCTCTTTTTGAGCCGTTCGGGGAACGATTCTAGCTATCGGTTTCAGAGAAATATTGCTGAGGGTCCTATTGTGCTGAGGATTTTCCTTGGCCAACGAGGAAGTGGACATAGCGTCGGCTGGTATTGGATGTCGTCAGTGTCAGCCTGTGCAGCCTGTGGACGAGAATGACGAAGGCGCTACCTCGGAGTGCCATGTCCAAACAGCAGGGGGCAGTTAGCAGGTGAAAGCCGTCCAAACGTGTCTCTCTCTCTCTCTCTCTCTCTCTCTCTCTCTCTCATTCTCTTGCGCAACTCTGTGTGGAGGATAGTGCACTCGTACACTCTTCCGATAAAGCTATATATGGAAGTTATGGCTACGTGTTAGCGTGATAGCTGTGATTTGAAGTTTAATTAGCCTGAAAAAAGCTTCCGAGTGAAATTTATTTGCTACTTGTCGGTGCTCATCAGTATTTATATTGGAACTTCCTAGCAGACTGAAAGTGTGTGCCGGATCAAGACTCGAGCTCGGGACCTTTGCCTTTCGTGGGCAAGTGCTCTACCAACTAAGCTACCCAAGCATGACTCACGCCCCGTCCTCACAGCCCTACTTCCATCATTACCTCGTCTCCTACCTTCCAAACTTCACAGAAGCTCACCTGGGACCCTTGCAGAACTAGCACTCCTGAAAGAAAGGATATTGCGGAAACTGGTTTTGCCACAGCCTGGACTATTTGTATTACTGGTAAAGGCTGTTCAACGTAACTGTCTTTTGACTATGCAAAACCGTATTTCTTCTGCTAGCTACCTTGTTTCTACATGTAACCTTAAACAAATTTACATGTCATTAAATTTCCATCATTTTTATTTTTAAGTTTCTTTTGTTTGAACAAAATAAGTTTCTCCATACTACACATGTAATAAGATAGCGCCCTCTATGTAAAGAGAGCCTTCATTACATTCGACGATAATCCAGTATTTCACCACCGAAAGGAGAAACTGCTTATAATTTATTTTTTTCTCTGGCTTCAGGGCAGTATAAATTCTAAAAGAATCGAAAAGCCCACTTTTAATAAAATAAGGGCAGATTATTTGTCCATTTCATTGATTTCCTTAGAGCGGGATCGTAAAAAGAGAGCTTCCTCACGACCAACTCCTTTCATTTGCACACTGTTAATTTTCACACACAGGCCTCAATGCATCCTCTCCCGTTTTACTGTTTTTCCTTTCTGTATTTGAGAAAGAAGTGTCATGAATTGTTGATATCACTCTGACATCCCGCTCATCTTTCCACGCTGGGAAAAGAATGTCATCTTTGATGCTGTCATCTTTGATGCTTTGCCTTTTAGAGTTTACGGTAAACTTCTAGAGACCCTTATAGTACACACTCTGATTTTCGTTTTCAGTAGTAGCTCAGCACTGAAGGTACTATTAGATTGATCATAATGGTAGGTACGCTGCTACATACCACTATAAGGACCAAGAACTGAGAAAGCAGTTTCTTCCAATTTCATTCCTTCACCAAAATAAATCTTTACACTGCAGGTATAATTTGTGTCACTCTCGCAAATCATCCTAAGAAGTAACCAATAATCTGTAATCTTTACAGGGCTGTACGTTCGAAATCTTACGCGTCTTGTTCACTAAATCATACCGTCGTCCAGAGACAACTGTCGCTTCGGTTTGTAAAGTCTGTTAAATTTAATGAGGAAATATTCCACCACAAGTTGAGTGCCGGAAATTCCAAATCAGTTCAAGCCTACTGCTACACATAGTCTGCGTAAATACTTATGTGCCTATTAGATGATCTGTTGACCAATAATCTATCCATTTAACTTCTCTTATTTGTCCCATTAGAAGAGTTTGGCCAAGGAATTTCTTCATCTCTCTTTGTGTACCAGGAGACCACTTGAGGACTTCAGACAATGTTTCACAATTGACAGAGGTTTGATGATGATAGTTGTACAACTCCATCCAAAACAATTGCAACAAATCGTCGCCAGACATCAGGGTAATCACAGAGGCTACGTTGCGCTGGAAAAGTAATGACTTCAGGATGACCTTTAAACGGTTGCAAGTATGGCTGAAGCCTATTTCACAATAATCATTCATATCATTGAGATAAAAGAAATTACGCACACGATCAGAATAATCTTCACCTGTGTCAGTCGACAGCGCTTCTTTGAACATCTAAAACGATCACATCACTGAAATCGTCCTCAGAAACATGACTACGTTCCCATCCACAGTCATCTGGATCACCATTCTCACTCCGAACGTTGGAACATCCATCGACAAAAATTTCCGAAACTATTTCAGAGTTTTTTATTTCCTTCCATTTACTGACTGGTATCATTATTTTCTTTACACATAAACTGATCAGCCAAAACATTATGACCACCTGCTCAACAGCTTCTCTGTATGCCTTTGGAACAAAGTATGTTACTGGTTCTGCGTATCAGAGATGCGAAGTTTATTGGTACTTTTGTAAATGTGTGTAATATTAGATGTCTACACACAGGGCATGAAATTTGCGTAAAAAACGAGCCCCTGATTTTTGCACGCGGTGATAGCACCCGATAGCGATCCAGATGGTTTCCATACGATATACATCAGGTGAATTTGGTTGCTGAGGCATCAACGTCAGTGCGTTATAATGTTCCTCAGACCACTGCAGCACGATACTGGTTCCGAGACACGGACAATTTTACTACTGAAAGATGACGTCGCCGTCGAGGGAGAAATCAAGCATGAAGGGACAGGGCCGGTTCGCAGTTGTCAGCGTGTCTTCGATTACAACCACAGGTCCGATGCAACTTAATACTGCTCCCTCCAGCCAGCGTCCGTAGCGCGCTACACATTTCGAGTCTCCTTTGACCTCGATGACGGTGTATGTGGAGACGACCATCGAACTAGTGTAACAAGAATATGATTCGCTCGAAGAGGAGACACGTTTCCATCGACCGACCGTCGAATCCCGATGCTCCCGTGCCCACTGCAATCGTAATTGACGACGTCTTTGGGTCAACATGTGAACACGTTGGGATGGTCTACTACGGAGCTCCGTGTTCAACAATGTACGATGAACGGTGTGCTCCGAAAAATTTATGTGTGCGCCAGCATTGTGCTGTCTCGGCAGAGATGCGACAGATCACCATCTGTCTTACTCTACAGAGCAGACTAGCCTCCGAATCCCACGTTCTGTGAAGAGTCGTGGACGTCCAACCATTTAGCGCCTAGTGGTAGTTTCACTGTCCTATCTCTTTTCGCAGATGCTCACGACAGTAGCACGTGAACATTCGTCCAGCTTCGCCGTTTTAGAGGTATTCGTTCACAGGATCTGCTTAATAATAATCTTTCCTTTGTCAAACACGCTTATGTCAATGAATTTCCCCGTTTGCAGCCCATATCTTCGCTAGGGTGATCCCACCATCCGTGGCTGCTCCGCTTACGAACTTCTGTCGCAGTCGGCAGTTGTCATATCGTCAGTGTAAATGAGCTGGTGGACAGGGTGGACAGCAATCTACTGTTGTTTTCTGATAATGCTGCGGTGTACGGGAAGGAGTCGAAGTTGAGTGACTGTGTGAGGATACAAGCTGACTTAGACAAAATTTTTGATTTGTATGAATAATGACAGCTGGCTCTGAATGTAGAAAACTGTATTAATGCAGATGAGTAGGAAAATGAGACCCTTAATTTTCGGACGCGTTGCAAAGCGATATGAAATGGAACGAGCGTGTGAGGATTGTGGAAGAAAAATCGAATGGTCGATTCTGATTTATTCTGAAAATTTTAGGAAAGTTTCGTTCATCTATAAAAGAAATGTTATATAGCACGCTAGTGCGACCTAATCTTGGGTATTGCCCAGGTGTTTGGGATCCGCACCAGGCCGGATTAAAGAAAGACATTGAAGTTCAGAAGCTGGCTGTTAAATTTGTTAACGGCATTTTCGAACGACGAAGTACTACGGAGATGCTTCCGAAACTGAAATGGGCATTTCTCGAGGGAAGACGACGTTCTTTTCGAGGGAACACTACTGAGAAAACTGAGAGAACTGGCATTTGAAGCTGACTTTAGAAGGATTCTGCTGCCGCAACTTACATTTCTCAGAAGAATCAATAAGATAAGATACGAGAAATAACTGCTCATACCAGAGCATATAGGCGGTCGTCTTTTCCTCGGTCTGTTAGACAATGGAACAGGAAACAAAAAGAATAGTAGGAGTATACGGTAGCTTGCAAAATATTTATGTAGATGGAAATGTAGATGTGGAGCTCTAAAAGCAGATGGAGCTTCATAAATGGGGCGCGAAACACGAGTAAACTAGGGATCCGTCCGCATTGTGTTAAGTGCTGGCACGAGTTTCGTCCTACCACAACCACAGTCTTTCTCTGTTTTTCCTCTGTCGAACAGTGTGCGGGAAAAACGAACACTTGATTCTTTCCATGCGTGCATTGATTTCCCTTATATTATTACGATGACCATTTCTCCCTATGTGAGTGGGCGTCAACAGAATATTTCCGCATTCAGAAGACATAGCCGATGATTGAAATTTCGTGAAAAGACCTCGTCTCAGCGAAAAACACCTTTGTCTTACTGATTCCCACTGCAATTCGCCTACCACAGCCATCCCACTCCCTCCCCTTTCTTACGATACTACAGCATGAGCTGCCCTTCCTCGAAGTGTTTGGAAGTCATCCGCCGATCCTACCTGGTAAGGATCCCATACTGCACAGCAATACTCTTAGCAGATGACGGACAAGCGTAGTGTAGGCATTCTCTTTACTGGATTTGTTGCGTCTTCTAAGTGCTCTGTCAATAAAGTTGTTTGGTTCACCTTTGGTTCACATTACCTATGTGACTGATCTACTTCAATTTGTTGGTAATTATGATCCCTAGGAATTTAGTTGACTTGACGCTCATTAGAATCGCGTGATCTATTGTGTAATCGAAACTTAACAGATTCCGTTAAGTATTCATGTGGATGACCTCAGACTTTTATTATCTGCAGTCAATTGCCATTGCTTGTACCATTCAGGTATACTGTCTAAATCAAATTCCAATTGGTTTTGATTTTCTGCTGATCTTGCTAGATGGTAAATAACAGCATCATCTGGAAACAAACTAAGAGCCCTGCTCATATCGTCTCCTCAATCGTTTATACGATCAGGAATCCTCAATCATTTTTATAGATTACGAACAGCACAGTGCCTGTAACACATGCTGTTTGACTCTATGACTTTCCGTCAGTTAGCACTGTGACGCTTTAGAAACCGCTTGTGAGGAACCGCATCGATAGCCTTATGGAAATCTAGAAATATGAGTTGGGTATCTGTTTGAGATGATATGATTTCTTTTAATCTTTCAGCAACTGTATCATGTAAGTGAGGTGGTCGGAATAAAGGACATATTGTTAATTTATTTCGGTTTTCAAATATAACCTGGATCCATACTAACGCACAGGAAGTATCTACTTCAATTTCACTATTAAACTATTTCTAACAGCAACAATCACGCCACCACCAGCTGTATATGATCTATCGTGTCTGAACACCGTTACATCGTTTGTAAAAATTTCGGCTGAACTTACCACCTTTCAGTACCTATAACAATTTTAGCTTCGGTACTTTCTATTAGCGCTAAACTGAGATTCTTCCCCAATAACTATATGACAATTTACAACTATAACACCTAGGAGGATGATTGTTCATTGCAGTCGACAGAAACATTGTGTCCGTTGAGGTCGAATGGAGGCTGATGGCAGAGTTATTTGGACGCGAGTAACAGGGGTAGGTGAACTCAAGTTAATCATCGGATGTTCCGGCCTTAAAAGTTGTAGAATCATTCAATGAAGATCTGCCCTCAGTATCGCGGCAGTGCCCCGGCCATGCAACATCTTTTGGAGGCGGCTTTAACCTACAGAGTATAGGCTAGGACGTATACTGATTCATTGCAGGTGCTACGAACAGACAGTCATGTTAAAAAAAAAAAAATCCCGAAAACTGTCTTGAGCAGTGGCGTCGACAAACCAGTGGAAATATAGTTAGACTTTATAACTACAAACGAAATATAGTTACATCTTGTAATTACAACAGAGCTGAGTTTATCGACATTGTCAGTATAGAGACAGGTACTAGTGATCATCTTTTCATTATAGCGACCATGGTTAATTTAGTGTTTCGAAATCCATCAAGAAGGATAGGACAGCTTTTATTTAGGAAAAAGAAGAACATCAGTTCTTATGATCAGTTGTTAGCTTCGTACGTAGTCGATGAAAGAACATCATTTAGTTCAAATATGATGGGCGTAAAGGAATTAAGGGAAAAATTGAATGATATAGTGAATCCGGCTCTAGATTAGTGTTTGTCGAGCATACTTATTAAGGACGGAGAACACCCACCGTGTTCTAATTATAAATTCTGTTAAATTCTGAGAAATCTGAAGTTGTTCCACTCTTGCTTCGATAAAGGGTGTGGAAATGTCGGCAGGCAGAACTGCGTTTACAAAAAGATCAGTGCGCAAAGGGTACAAGAGCTTCCATCATTATGTGTTAGATCTAGCCGAGAACCCGAGAAGATGCTCGTCCCACGTTCGGTGACTACTATCCAGTCACTTGTTGACCAGTCTGAAGTGGCAATACAAGTCAGCAAAAGGATAACCGATATTTTAAATTTGGCATTTAAGAAGTCATTCACGCAAAGGGTTAGTACAGACGTTCCATTGCTTGACCGTCGCACAGACTCCCTCATGAAGGACATAGAAATAGGCATCCCTGGCGGCGAGAAGCAACTGAAAGAGTTGAAAACAAATACGTCGCCAGATCCGTATGGAATCCCAGTTCGGTTTTACAGAGAGTACTCTTCAGTATTGGCTTCTTGCTCAGCTTGAATTTATCGTGAATATATTGCTCACGCCAAAGTCCCAAGCGACTGGAAGAAAGAAAAGAAGATGAAAGGATGGACCGGCGAAGTTACAGACAAGTATACCTAACATCGATTATCCGCAGAATTATTGATCACATTCTGAGTTCGAATAGAATATATTTCCTTGAGGCAGCAAAGTTTCTCTTCACAAATCAGCACGGATTCAGAAACCATTGCCCGTGCGAAACTCTGCTTGCCCCTTTCTCACAGTGTATCCTGCGAACTGTGGATGAAGGTTAACAGGAAGATTCGGTATTCCTAGATTTCCGGTAAACGTTTGACACAATGCTCGACTGCAGACAGATGGTCGGAGCATACGGAAGAGGTTTCCTTCGAACACTCCTCATTGCCGATACGATATCGAAAGACACCACATAGAAGCTCTGCTACGTAATCCACTCCGTAATCGCTATCTGTCTCAGCTTTCATCGTCGTCCCCACTAAAACTGAAATAGCCACAAACATCACACCAAATAATCTCATTCCAGACAGACTACCTGGCCGTTACATTCTCGCTAATTTCTTCTTATCATATTGTTATTCTAACTGCTCCGTGAATTCTTCGTACATTCCTCGAAATTCCAGATTGATAGCCTCGAAATTTTTCTTGTCAGTAGCTTGACGCGCTGGGAAGCTGTCACGGCTGAGATTAGCAGCTGTGTTTTCCTTGGTATTTCAGCTGCCACGCAATGACATTTCGACACCATCGAATAGTATAAATTCGGCTTATAAGGGGAAAGCCTTAGACAAGGCTAACTGATTCAGCATCATACTTGGCAAGTCGCTTGTGTACAACCTACAATGTAAGACTCTTTAAGATATTTTGGCTGAACAAACAAAGATTCTTCCGAAAACTACCCGTAAATTTCATGACGCACAATCGACTCAGAATTGACGGAATCGGCAGATAGTTTGTAACTGGGCATTTTTCATCAATGTACACCGAAGTGCCAAAGAAACAGGTATAGTCAAGCATATTCAAATACAGAGACACGTAAACAGGCAGAATATGGCCGCTGCGGTCGGCACCACCTGTATAAGACAAGTGTCTGGCGCAGTTGTTAGATCGGTAACTACAGCTGCAATGGCAGGTTATCAACATTTAAGTGAGTTTGAACGTGGTGTTCAAGCATCTCCGAGGTATCGATTAAGTGGGGATTTTCTCGTACGACCATTTCACGAGTGTACCGTGAGAATCAGGAATCCGGTAAAACATTAAATACCTGATATCGCTGCGGCCGGAAAAAATCCTGCAAGAACGGAACCAACGACGACTGAAGAGAATCATTCAACGTGACAGAAGTGCAGTTCTTCCGCAATTCCTGCAGATTTCAATGCTGGGCCATCATCAGGTGTCAACATGCGAACCATTCGATGAAACATCATCGGTATGGGCTTTTGGAGCCGAAGCCCACTACTGTTCAAATGTGTGTGAATTTCTGAGGGACCAAACTGCAGAGGTCAACGGTCCCTAGATTTACATACTAATTAAATTATCTTAAACTAACTTATGCTAATAATAACACACACATTCATGCCCATGGCCGAGGGAGGACTCGAACCTTCGGCGGGAGGGGCCGCGCAGCCCGTGACATGGCACCTCTAACCGCGCGGCCACTCCGCTTGGCAACCCACGACTGTACCCTTGATGACAGCACGACACAAAGCTTTACGCCCCGCCTGATGAGTGGAAATATGTTGCCTGGCCGGACGAGTCGCGTTTCAAATTGTATCGAGCGTTTACGGATATGAAGACAACAGCATGAATCCGTGTACCCTGCATGTCAGCAGGCGACTGTAAATCTGGTGGAGGCTCTGTGATGGTGAGGGGCGTGTGCAGTTGGAGTGCTATGGGACCCCTGATACGTATAGATACGACTCTAACAGGTGACACGTACGTAAGCATCCTGTCTGATCATCTGCATCCATTCATGTCCATTGTTCATTCCGATGGACTTAACAGCAGGACAACGCGACACCCCTACACGTCCGAAATTGCTACAGAGCGGCTCCAGGAACACTCTTCTGAGTTTAAACACTCCCTCTGCCCACCAACATTACCACAGACGAACATTATTGAGCGTATCTGGGATGCCTTACAACTTTCTGTTCAAAAGAGATCTCTACCCCCTCGTACTCTTAGGGATTTATGGACAACCCTTCAGGATTAATGGTGTCAGTTCCCACCAGCACTGCTTCAGACATTAGTCGAGTCCATACCACGTCATGTTGCGGCACTTCTGCGTGCTGGCGGGAGCCCTATATGATATTAGGCAGGTGTACCAGTTTCTTTGGCTCTTCATTGTATATGGGATTCTGAAAAGCATATTTCCCCAGAAATCGAGGAGAGACACTGTTACGACTGCCGCTTTTGTACCCATGAGGTAAACGGTGTTAAACGAAAGCGCCGCTAGCGTAGCGACCTATACATCTGGCTGGGAAGCAGGGAGCCTGCATTCGATTCCCAGCTGCATTCTCTACTTTTTTCTACGCGTTTCTTTCCGCGTCGAATCTGACAGGAATAGGAGTGTTGGTAATGTAAGTAACTCAATAAGGAACAGTATCGAAATGGACAAATAAATTTCCCAAACCGTTTGGATTAGTAAATAATTAAAATTTTAAGTTTCTTTCTATGAACGCCATTCCGAGTAAGATCCCTGCGAAGCCGAACATTCAACGCACGATACCGTATTGAGGAAACAAACTAACCCTTTTTGCGCTTGGTATTGTACATATAATAACGTAATCGTACAAGGCGCAGTATTCCATCACAACATCCGGAAAATTGTGACTAAATTTTTCCCGTGCTTATAAGAAATTATGATTTGGTCTTCAGTGTAGAGAAGAGGTCAATTGTTTAACCGACACGCTAACAATGTTTACTTATCTCGCTCCGGATATGGGAAATAGAAGAATTCAATTTACAAAACACATATCGAGGATGTTTTAAAACCTTACGATGCTGTTAACAAGTTTAGGGTGCTATTGTACTCCTGGGTTGGACAAACTAACACTGTCATATAAGGTAGCATATTTAGAGATGGCGGGGGTCATCCAGCTCATACGGTAGAAGCAGTACCACCAAACTGCACATCTGTGTGCCACCAGCTATGTGATGTTGATCTAGTTGTTTGAAGGAAACCGAGGACGTTTAACAGAGTGACATTGTGAATCGATCAGGATTACATTTTTAATTCCTTAGTAATCCAAATAACTTGAGCAATTCATTTGCCTACATTTTTTTTTCTTTTTTATGGGCTAACCGTATTAATCCCCCTATACATACCAATTTTGAAACAGAAAAAATACAAGTAAAAATCCTGCACAATGTAACTTGGAATCGGACATAGATTCCCCGCTCCGCAGCCTTGGTCGCTATGCAGGCGGAAAACTCGTCAAGGCCGGCAGCTGTGGCCGAGCGGTTCTAGGCGCTTCAGTTCGGAACCGCGCTGCTGCTACGGTCGCAGGTTCGAATCCTGCCTCGAGCATGGATGTGTGTGATGTCCTTAGGTTAGTTAGGCTTAAGTAGTTCTAAGTTCTAGGGGACTGATGACGTTAGATGTTAAGTCTCATAGCGCTCAGAGCCATTTGAACCATTTGAACACTCGTCGAACAGCAGTTACTTTATGAGATTATAAGTGACAATCGAAAACGTTCCTTTCAGTGATTTCTAGGAAAACATCCGTTTGCTGGACCCATATATGTTGTTGGCAAATATTCAACTTTCAATTATATGCCGATCACGTAAGTTCTGAGGCGACTGCGCGTCATGAACTTTAGTGATGGTATTCTCAAAAACGGAGAGCGCTGAGCCAAAGTACCTTACAGTCTTTCGTTTTAGGTTGCACACAAGCGACCTGCCAAATATGAGCCGAATGGCTTGGCTGTGTGTGAGACCTTCCCTTGTTAGTCAGCTGTTCAACTAGCAAAACTTGCTCTCTTACAGTTGCAATGGCGCTTGCTCTCTCGCTGATCGTTCTCTAGAAATTTCCAAGGTACTGCCTATATTGTTAGGCAAGAGTGCAAGGGAACAAACTGCGGAGTATCTGAGTAGCAACATAGAAAATCACCTCTGAGAATAAAGATATGTAACAAAAATTAATAAAATTCAAAATACTGGACAACTCGCGAGAGGCTAGTACATGCCCAGAAAATTTGTGGAGGGTGTGAAGGACACACTATGGTTCAACAGCCGTATTAGAACGTTGCTACGAAAGGAAGACAACTGCATCACAAATTTAAATGAATTGAAATTGTAATTTATCTCTGAAATAAACCGATACCAAAATGAGCATAAGGAGAGGAAGGCTAGGAACGTTAAATGTATTCCAAAGTACAGTTTTGCGAATTGGACAAAAGAGTCCTTACAGATTTTCGTATTACGTGAAGTAAGTGAGCGGATCCAAATCGTATGTTCTGTCGCTGAGGACCATATCAACACCGAAACGGGAAATAATTAAGGAATGTCTAAAATATTGAATTTGACCTTCCGAGACTGTTTCAGTGTGTAAGGTTTTTGTACGGTTCCTCCTTCAAACCATATAATGAAATAAAAAACTGATTAAAGTATCCAAAACTGGAAAGAAATCCCGGTTAAGTGAACGTCACTGCGTTTTCAAAAAAGATAGTCGACAGATGCACATAATTATCTGATATATAAAGGTTGAATATTTTCTTGTTCCTCTTAGACGCGTTCCTACACCTTTCATTCGATTACGATGAAACTTCAGTGGGTTGTTGTGCACGCACCCGCAAAGGTTTCTGTGGGGATATGAACCATCAACCAGCTTTTGGGGTATAGATGAAAAGGGATTACATAGAGGCTTAAGTCAGGAACATCTGGAGCAATTTAAAACTAATTTTGTATACACGTTACTCATGATTTGCGTAATTGTTTGTAAAAAACTGTTGTGGATATATCTCAATCACCACTAGAGGCGTCGGGTGGAGGTGCCAAGACATGATAAGTAAAAATCTTCGATAACGACCGAAATTAGTATCAAATCCATAGCTCACGGATCACTACACTTACAGTTCAGTTACGTTGATGTTTCAACCGTAGAATTCGAGTGCGTAATGGGGGGAGGGGGGGGGGGGGGGTAGGGTGAAATGTGCGAGTTGCAGAAACAGTAACACATCAGAATAGCTCTGTAACGCTTGACGAACCGTGCGGGGTAGCCGCGCGAACTAGGGCGCATTGCCACGGTTCGCGCGGCTCCCCCCGTCGGAGGTTCGAGTCCTCCCCTGGGCATGGCCGTGTGTGTTGTCGTTAGCGTAAGTTACTTTAAGTTAGATTAAGTAATGTGTAAGCCCAGGGACCGATGACCTCAGCAGTTTGGTCCCATAGAACTTACCACAAATTTCCACTTTCCTAACGCTTGACGGAATTTTTATCAAAATTAGCACTCTTATCATCTAATAACTGTAAATTATTACTCTAACCTTAAGACACCCTTAGCAGCCTTATGACTGTGGGTTTGGGTGAAAAGGCGTGACATAAAATGGTAACTGGGAAACCAAAGAAGTATATACTGTACAGAGCTCGTACAAAAATACTGTGGGAGTAGCTTATCCCAACTAGGCTAGAAGTGGGACAGATGATGAGAAAGAATGATATGTACAAACTCCGGGAAATGACATGTCGGTATTTATGTACTGCATTTAGTTGCTTTGAAGACATTAAAAATATGAAGCGTTGTTCAGTGCGCCGACCACATTTTGAAAGTGAGCACTGGAGTGAGCCAGTAATTTTACCAGCGGGTTTCAGAGCCAAAGACCATGCCACATGGCTCAATATCACAGGTACGTGCAACCTCCTCTCTGGAGTCGCATAGTGTGAAAACATGGAGGTTGATACAACTGCCAGCGACAGTTTTTTTTTCTCGACACTGTACAGTCAATTACTGGCAAAATTAAAAGTTTCCTCAAGATTCAGATGAAATTACAGGCCGAAATTCGCTGGAGATACGCTTGAAAATAGTACAAATATGCGTAAAATATGTTAAATGTTTGTGAAACCGCGGACTAAAAGAAAGTAAACCTATGTCGCTGACGTCAATCTTTAGCAGAATTATGGAACATTTTTACAACCACGCTTTACGTCGCTTTTTGGAGAAAAAACACCGTTATAAAAAAACATGAATTCCATAACCAAAGATCACTATGCTTGTCCATGAAATACAGAGCGCCGTAGGCAAAGGAACCAATCGTCGATGACATGTTCCTTGAGTTCCGGCATTCGACTAACAGTCAGCACGCAACAAATTGTTCTTAGCCGGATAAAATCGACGGACGTAAAACAAATATCTGGAGCACCCTGAAGGAGGTGCTACTCTTTACAAAGTATATGAATCTGTTGAATTACGTCGGAAGCTCATGGCGACCTTTCGAAAACAATGATTTGTCTATAGGAAAATTGAAAGACATGAAGAAGTGTTTGCTGATAGGAAAACAGTTGTCTCCCAGAATTCTCTTTCCTTTCGATGAAAATCATGAACTTGTCAGTAGAATAATATAATTAGCGGGGAGTTAAAGACTGTCGAATCACCTGAGCCTCCCTGGGCCTTAACTCCTATGTGAGAGGGGTAAAACACTGCAGTTGGCTGTGACAGTGTATCGTCGGTTGAGCGTCCGTTTTCCCTGGGCATTACGCGCTTGCAAGTCAAGTTGCAGTGAGTGTCGTCGTTGGTGGTACGAAGTGTTACACGAGGATGATGTGTCGCGTGTAGTCAATGAAAAGTCAAAAGGTAACTACTGTGACAGAAGCCTTCTGCTGTTGAAAGCATCACACAGCTTGCAGTAGATTTACGTTTTTAATCGCCTATTGCTTTCATTTAGCCTTTTAAAATCATTAAAATCCCTTTATTTGACATTCAACACGTACAACTTTCTAACTTTAATATGACGTTCCCGTGTATCTACGCTAATAACGTTCCTTAGATATTTTCAAATGTAAAGTCACCTTTGCAGATGCCAGAATGCCACCGCTAGCAATAGTCGTTGATTCCTGTTAACAGGACTACAGTTGGGATTATCCACCCGTCAGCCAGAAGCCGATGGTCTCTTGCACGTGAACCTCTTCCGATGGCTTGTGCATAGCGGAGGCAACACTATGAAAATTTCGCTTGTTCTTACACGCAGTGACGATTGTAGGTTTGGTAATTGTAAACACGTACCGGCGGAGGCCGAACATCTACCACTCTTAGTGAAATGTATCTACATCAGCAAACATTCATTCCATATTTCTTATTTTATTTATTTATTTATTTTTGCGCCCGAATTTCTCTGTAGGGACAACATAGATAATGGAGTTGAAATATATCCATTGTTTCCTGAAACGTAAGACACGTGCACATGTATGTAGGCAATTTTGCTCCCACAAGATTACAGGCGGTCGAGAACAATGTGTACGAGTTATACCGGGTAGTTAACCCGTCAAAGTCCCGTAATATCATGCGTTCTTTACCTTTGAACATAAGGTTTGTTAGGTGCAGTAAGTATCTACTCAGTACTCAGTGTCGACCTGAAATTCTGCTGTCGGTGGTGTGCTTTGAGTGAAGACTTGCTGGTAGCTGTCTGACGCCGTCCGCATTTCAGACAAGCGGCACAACTCAATACGCGAAGGCTTAGTGAGTCCATATGCAGTCTACACGCAGAGGAGGTAGATCAGCTTGTTTCGCGGTTTGCCATACATATTATATTAGGCACTAAGTACGTTAGTTACACAAAACGCTATAACAACAATCTCATTTTCCCGATCACTGTTATGGATTATTTTGAATTTAATTGTTTTAGCCAAACACAGTGTTCCCCTCGACTTTCCTAGAGCTTCTCCTTTAAGGGAACACGCTCGTGAAAATGACCAAACATCTGAAAAAAATTCTTCGTCTATAGAAAAGAGCATTTGATGCTGATTTAAAAAAATGTATAGTTTATGGACGTTATCATTTTCTGTTCATTCTAAAATTGAGATTGAACATAATGTTGCACAAGTGAAGTGCGTCAGAATAAGTTTTGCATTATTTTGTTCTTCCATTTTTTCTGTTGTTAGTTACGGATCGTTAATGCAGGTGTATTCTAGAAGGCACTGACTCCCAGAAAAAAAGTAGAGGCATGTTTAGAAGGCTATGGTTCGAATGTAAACAAAGATCTGAGAATATATGATTTCGGGATTTCATACACGTGTGGTTTTGTAGTTATTATGTGTTGTTTTGTTTCTGTGTGTATGTGTTTCCTGTGCTACAAATGCAGAGAGTAAAGAAATTTCACCCCAAACGGAAGTTTCATGGTAACCAGTCCCAAACACAATCGAATAATACACATCAGTTGCTTCAAAAGTTACCTGCGGAAACTGTGTCTACAGGCAGTGCTTCTAGACGTAAACTTTCACTTTCTGAATGTAATAAGAACAAATCTAGTAGTATTGTGCGCAGCAATAATAACGGAAACGTTATTGTGAACCTAAATATATTTGCAAGACTTTTGAAGAGTGCTGTGAAAGGTAAGTACTGCAATTGTGAAGATAGTATTGATGTTTCTGACGATATTTCAACAATGAAGCTTCTTTCAAGTCTGTTAGTGATTGCCTGTAACTCGTGTAAGATGTAAAGTGATACTGTGACATCGCCAGTAACTGACAGTCGACATTACAGTGTAAATATTCAGCTTGCTTATGCAATGAGATGTACTGGTAGGGGGAGGAGAGCTGCCCAGACTTTTTGTGCAGTGATGGATTAACCTCCACCTCCACTAAGGTTTGACAGATACTATAAATTAATACATAATGCTTTATGTGGTGTAAGTGAACATTCAATGGAAAGAGCAACAGAAGAAGCAGTAGCCTTGTCTGTTAATACAGACATTGTAGCAGCATTTGATGGATCTTGGCAGAAGAGAGGTCGTATTTCTCTGAATAGGGTTGTAACTGGAATATTTATTGAAACTGGTAATATACTAGATTATGAATGTCTAACAAAGCTCTGCCAGGGTTGTTCAAGTAAATTTATTGACACCCATGTTTGTGTAAAGAACTTTGATGGCCCAAGTGGGAACATGAAAAGGAAAGGAGTTGTAAACATTTTTAGAAGATCAGAGGTCAGTCATGGTGTGAGGTATGTAGGCTACCTTGGGGATGGAGACTGTAAAGGACACATTACTGTTGTTAATTAATGAAAGAGCATATGGGGACACTCTGATAAAAAAGCTTGAATGTGTTGGGCATGTACAAAAAAGAATGGGAGCTCGGCTGAGAAAATTATGTAAAAACTTCAGTGGAAACAAACTGTCAGACGGAAAACACATAGGTGGTCCATGTCGTCTTACAAAAAGTAAAATTGATTTTTTGACTCAATATTGTGGCCTAGAAACAAGGAGAAATGTAGGAGATTTGGAGAACATGAGACGAGCTGTTTGGGCAACATGGTTTCACAGAGTGTCAACAGATGAAACTCCACAGCATGGTTTGTGTCCAAAAGGGGAAGATCCTGGTGCACGTACTGGTTGAGCAATGCCACAGGCATACAATATACCCAAATGCATTCCTTACCACTTGCTGTAATGAAGGCAATTAGGCCTATATGTAGGTATCTGACAAATAAAAATCTACTTAGGAAATGTGTGCACGGCTCTCTCAGAATGCAAATGAAAGCTTCAGAGGCTGTATATGGGAGAAATTACCCAAAACTGTATTTGTTGGGCTGACAGTGTTAAAGATAGGTGTAACTGATGCAATAATAACATTTAATGATGGTGCAATTTCAAGTATCAATGTTATGAAGAAACTGAACATCAAAAATGGAAGGAATATGGCTCCAGCTCTAACTGCTATTGATAAGCGGCGGGTAACCGAAGCAGAGACAGCTGCAGAAGCTGCTACCAAAGAGTCAAGGATAAAGAAAAGAATGGAGAGAAAGAGTATGGAGGATACAGATTCACGATTTACCGAACACTGGAATTTTCATCATTCAGGTACACTTCTCTCCTAAATGACTGAACTTAAACTCACAAAAATTTCTACAGATATTCAGAATGGCCTCCTCTACCACCGTTGCCTACTACTTCCTGAAAAATTTGTAACATGATGATGATGTCGGTGATATTTGAGCTACATTTTAAAATATTTTTGTTGTAGTAAAATAAATTACTTGTCTTTTTCACAGGTCAGCAGAATTGTGGGCATAAAACATGTGAATGTTCTCTGTACTCTGACTCTTTTTCCAAGCTGTGCAGTCAGTGCTTCCAAAGAAAATGGTACTGCAGTGAAATAGTGTTCCGTTTTTTATGCTATTATAAATATTGTTGTCAGTACCAAAATATAATAAATATCTCAATAATTTTTTGGGAAATGCTTTGACTAATGATCCTAACTGTGTGTAAGAAATTTGAACTATCCGTCATTTATAGATTAATTGCATTATGAGGGTGAAGTTAATACTAAAAATGTAGCCAGGTCAGGGGTGTGTCCCCTTAAAGGTCTTTCTGTTCATGGTTCACCTATCACAAAAATAAACTGAAAAAAACACCAGTTTGATTACTTTTGTGCTGCGTTGTGGTGTGTAACATTTCATGGCGTCATTATTTTACCATTGTAAGACATGCTTTTGTAGCTATTTATAGTATGTTATGATCTTTTATTTTAAACTGTGTTTCGCCTCGTTTTTCACTGTGCACGATATTTTAGTTATACTTCTTGTATGTCATTTCTACTGCAGATGACGGAAGATGGTAGGTAAACTTAAACCGGCTATCTAACAAAGCATTGCTTCAACGACTACTTCAGTAGACCAAATTTTCACATGAACACAGTTTGTTGCAATGATACCAAAGAAAGTGACATTAGACACCTATATTAGTTTTACGATTGTTATCGTGGATAGATGCAAATCAAGCAGGCACCTACGGCTCTCCCTGGTCTTAATTTTCCAAATTCAGTAGATCAATGCAGTGTCACAATTATTGAAAGAAGTAGCCCTTGGGAAAGTTGCGATAGGAACGCGTAATAAATAAGCAAGAAAACAAATTACTTATATCAGGGTGTTATTTGGTCCAGCCATGTACGTCAGTTATTATACTATGCTACAACAGAGCCCGGTAAGTGGGAAGCACGACGATGACAAAGGATTCAGAGCACACGTAACACACAACAAACACGGGTGGACAGCAGTGGCGGTGCAGAAAACAAGGTAACTACATCTGTCAAGCGAGACGCAGGTGGTATGTGGATGACAACGACGTCGACACAGCGAACCGCAGGAGGCACTGTCAACGCTTGTGCTGCAGGATACGCTGCAGAGCATAACCACGGCTGACACGGTACAAAGACTGACTCACTGCGGAATGGGCTCCAACAGGTAGTGTGTTATAGATAGCAGAAGCGTGCGCGAAAGCTCTTCCTGTGGCGACAGGCCGCTTTGTCTGCGCACGACGTGTAGTATGCACGAGAACAAGAAGAATTCATTTGGTACTTAGAGTATATCGTTACGGTACTGTCACCTGAGTTACCAAGAGAGAGTGGCAAGATGTGGCGTCTGAAAGAGAAAAATATGTCATTTTTTCAGCTACATATACTTGGGACCTATTTTCACTACTGCCTCGTAAAAGTGACATAAAGTAAATGTGTTCGCAATACAATTCAGTGCTCTAATAGAGCGTTTTTGGCTTCCTGATCAACCAACGATGACTAAAAAATAGCAACTCTAAGTTTCTCCAACATATTACCCGTTCGGGTTTGGCGGCTCGAGAGTAATACATATCAGTCCGCCACAAGAGTTTAATGAAGGTTATCAGGTTTCACTTTGAGATTTTGAAAAAAAAAATGATTCACTACTAGTGTATTCATGAAAAATACACGTATAAATGGTGATTTACCTAAATTATTTGATTGGGAGATTTTCTTTAAAAGAAATCTGTTCTGATCGAAAATCGTAACTGACACGCGATTTAGTGAAACAGTATACTAACCGCTGACTGCATGACACTCAGAAGAACACCATTACTTGAATGCATATTTTAGGTCACTATATGAAATTTTAATGTCTAGAAGACAGACCATTTCTTTCCGCCACATACACACTACACTTATGTATCGACCTATTCTACTGAAACTGTCTTGATATTCTGATAATTGGGTAGTCATAGAACATCCTTGGTGTATGCACACATAATGGCTTAGCTAGATGAAGCTTCTCCTTGACTTCACAAAAGCATGTCCCTAGTTCCCGAACTCCGGCATCAACCCGGCAGTGCTGCATTCAGAAAATGCGAGATGTCCAATAAGAGCCTAATAATGAGATTTTCACTCTGCAGTGGAGTGTGCGCTGATATGAAACTTCCTTGCAGATTATAACTGTGTGCCGGACCGAGAATCGAACTCGGGACCTTTGCCTTTCGCTGGCAAGTACTCTACCAACTGAGCTACCCAAGCACGACTTACGCCCCGTCCTCACAGCTTCAATTCTGCCAGTACCTCGTCTCCAACCTTCCAAACTTTACAGAAGCTCTCCTGCAAACCTTGCAGAACTAGCACTCCTGAAAGAAAGGATATTGCGGAGACATGGCTTAGCCACAGCCTGG
This sequence comes from Schistocerca cancellata, assembly GCF_023864275.1. Taxonomy (NCBI): domain Eukaryota; kingdom Metazoa; phylum Arthropoda; class Insecta; order Orthoptera; family Acrididae; genus Schistocerca; species Schistocerca cancellata. The sequence goes on from NC_064626.1 coordinate 956,983,271, forward strand.
GGGATCTTTCCAGAATGAGAATTTTCACTCTGCAGCGGTCCGACACACAGTTTTAATCTGCCAGGAAGTTTCAAGAGCCTAATACTTTACGTTAAATGAGGAATTATAAGGAATGACACACACACAACATTGGTGTAATAGTCTAAAATATTTATTATTGGTTTCACGAACCGGTTCTCGGCTGTTACGCCATCAACAAATACAATGTCAAATATGTGGTGCGGTGGAATTTTGATGGATCACAGAATTTTAAACCAGTGCATCTACATAGTGTCTCCATTTCGAGAGATGAAAAATGTTAATGTTAGAACTATGAAAAAAACAAGAGGGACTATTTCAGTGTAAATGTGATTTAAGATTATTTAATTAAGGTAAAATATATGACACATTAACTAATGAACTTAAGACAAATAATTGAACAATAAACTTTTGTAACATACTTCAAAGATGTTACTGAACAAAATAATCCTATCATTAACAGATCCTAAATTACAAACAAATAAGATATTGTGTTGATGTTAAGCAGGTGAATGAACCAGCTATGATTTTAATTGTTTTAACACAATGAGAGAAATTATTATTACTAATGTGAAGGAAAATAGGTCATGTGAGTAAGATGGGTCATTTACGACATGTTCTGCATGGGTCTGCAGTCAGAAGTGGCGAGCTTGGGCTGTGGACAAATGTTTATTAATTTCTATTATTTCAAGATAGCTCAGATCCCTCCCTTTATGGATGTGATGTAATACTTCATGTTTCATCTTGTAATTACGGCGTTCTTTAAGCAGGTGGTCTGAAAAAGTGGAGTCTCCTTTTCTAAGTGTCCAATGTCTGTGGTATTTCTTCAAGCCGGTATGTATAGCCCTGCCCTATTGATCTGTAAAGAATTTGCCACATTTACAAGCAATTTTATATACTCTACTCTGTTTCAAAGCTGGAATATTGTCTTTACCATTGAGCCAAAACTTCCAGTAGCTTTGAGCAAATAAAATGATGTTTTTCCATTCCTTGACTTCAGCTTTCTGGCTGCATACAGAGAGTCTTTTCCTAAATATGGAATTGTGCACCATTTATTGCGTTGTTGTGGTAGTGGGTCAAGGACAGGGAGTTCACCTGTTGTTCCTGCTTTTTGTGCGTTATGTAATACACTAAGGTATGAGGCTAGCCATTGTTTGATATTGTTTGTCTAACTGCATTTATTTCCATACGAAAATTGTCTTCACTCATTGGGATGGATATTAGGTGATATACCCTTTGACTGAAAGGCAGCATGTTTATGGTCCATGGGTGTTGGGAAATGGCAGGTAGTACCATGTCAGGTGGTGCCATGGCAGGTGGTACATGTCTTATAAATCTTGTATGAGTTGCGTGACTGATGTCTATGATCAGATATAAATAATTTATGCAGCTACCTCCAAACTCAGTTGTGAAGTATAGACTGTTGTGTTTACAATTTAGTTCTTGAGGAATTGTCTGATAGTCCCTGCCCATAAGCATAACACATCATCAACATACCTAAACCATCGACATACCTAAAGCACTTGGAGAGAGTGGATTACCTTCCAAAAAATGTGTTTCAAAGTTGTTCATGAAGATTTCAGCAAGGAACAGAATTAGGGTGGGGGGGGGGGGGATTCCATATCTAGATCATCCAACTGTTTGCATATCCTCTCACTGACACGGATATAATTTTGTGTTAGACAGGTTTCTGTAGCTAACCTTATGTCATTGGTGACTACGAAGTAAACTCCTGATTTATCTCTTAAGTCTGTGAGAATGTTAAGACACTAGTGAGCAAGTTTATTAACGAATAAACTGCTAAAATCAAAAGAAACTAGTTTGGCATTACAGGGAATTTGTGTGTCGTGTAACTTGTTCACTGCATCAACTGAATTAAGCATACTACGACTAGGTTTGAACTTGGTTTTGATCTTGATCAGCTCATTTAACTCTTTGGCTAATTTCTAACATGTGGCTGAGAATGAAGACATCTCATGAAGGATTGGGGTATTATCTCCATGGGGTTAGGGAGACCATAAAGTATGGGCCCTATAGGATTCCAATTGGTGAAGAAGGACGCATCAGTGTATAATATTATATTGACACAGTTTCATATTAATTTTATCACTTATAACTGCCATCTGCTTTCTTTACAATTTGTACAGGAAGCACATGGCAGTTATAAGAGTCAAGGGACATGAAAGGGAAGCAGTGGTTGGGAAGGGAGTGAGACAGGGTTTTAGCCTCTCCCCGATGTTATTCTATCTGTATATTGAGCAAGCAGTAAAGGAAACAAAAGAAAAGTTCGGAGTAGGTATTAAAATCCATGGAGAAGAAATAAAAACGTTGAGGTTCGCCGATGACATTGTAATTCTGTCAGAGACAGCAAACGACTTGGAAGAGCAGTTGAACGGAATGGACAGTGTGTTGAAAGGAGGATGTAAGATGAACATCAACAAAAGCAAAACGTGGATAATGGAATGTAGTCGAATTAAGTCAGGTGATGCTGAGGGAATTTGATTAGGGAATGAGACACTTAAAATAGTAACGGAGTTTTGCTATTAGGGGAACAAAATAACTGATGATGGTCGAAGTAGAGAGGATATAAAATGTAGACTGGCAATGACAAGGAAAGCGTTTCTGAAGAAGAGAAATTTGTTAACATCAAGTATTGATTTAAGTGTCAGGAAGTCGTTTCTGAAAGTATTTTTGTGGAGTGTAGCCATGTATGGAAGTGAAACATGGACAATAAATAGTTTAGACAAAAAGAGAATAGAAGCTTTCGAAATGTGGTGCTACAGAAGAATACTGAAGATCAGATGGGTAGATCACATAACTAATGAGGAGGTATTGAATATAACTGGGGAGAAGAGGAGTTTGTGGCACAACTTGACTAGAAGAAGGGATCAATTGGTAGGTCATGTTCTGAGGCATCAAGGGATCACCAATTTAGTACTGGAGGACAGCGTGGAGGGTAAAAATCGCAGAGGGAGACCAAGAGATGAATACATTAAGCAGATTCAGAAGGATGTAGGCTGCTGTAGGTACTGGGAGATGAAGAAGCTTGCACAGGATAGAGTAGCATGGAGGGCTGCATCAAACCAGTCTCAGGACTGAAGACCACAACAACACAAAGTACTGTGTCGGATATTTCTATATCTGATGAAATTTGGTGGCATTTACGAAATCTTCCACTTTGCTAACATAGGCACATTTGTTCATTAAGACAACAGCATCTCCTTCGTGTGATCGGACTGCTATAACATAATTGTCATTCATTTTTTTTCCTGAAGTTGTTTAATACTTGATGTTCTTTAGCTGGTCTGGCAGTAGAACCGAGGTTATATGTTTCCACTTCATGGGCTACTAGATGTTTAGTGGAGATTTTCACACCTAATCCACATTCCAGGTCTATTTTTTTATTTCCAGTTGTTTTTCTTAGACTTTCTGTGGCGAAGCATGTTTGAATCCTTTTCCCACTATACGGAATTTTTCGTTGGTCGTTTGTAAGTCCGAAAGGTTAGTTACACGATCAGCATACTTTGACTTTGGACTTGTTTTGAAAATTGTTAACCACTGAACATTTCATTAATTTTAGCCTTCTGTTATTCGTACATGGTATGCTCGACGTCATGAGGACTGTACTTGAGGAATGTATAATTATAACTAGTAACCAAAGGTGCTACTTTTTTGTTTTAAATCTTTCATTCCCAGATCAAGTGATAATGGCAGGCTGTTCTCGATCTGTTCCATTACAGAACTCGGGTCTACTCAGCCATATTTCAGCGATCTGAGACAGGGACGATAAAGATTCCAGTTAGGAAAAAGTGTTTTGGCTCTTGCCACGGCTACGTAACAGCGTGTAGGCTTCTAGAAGCCAGGCTTTTACATAATATGTGGCTTCATAAGAATCTACAATGGAAGTAACATGTTTTTAAAATATTTCCTTAGTTGAGAGACCGAAGGGCTCATAGACCGTTTGATATAACGTAACTTAATTACCAACACAATCGTGAAAACTCTTAGATGTGCGCGACACACACGAACATCGTAAAACAACATAAGCTTCCATATTGACAATCGGTACGTGTGAGACAGACAACGGTATAGAGAAAGTGAGGTCCGAAAAAACAAGGAAAATTAAACGGAGGAGATAGAGTACAGAATGGTAAAATCAAGCATGGGGTAAAGGAAAAAAATAAAATCTCAGAAAGGAACAAATAAAATGCCTCATAACGGAAATATTGGAGGTTAGGAATTAAGAAGATTTCAGATTTCGTAGTACTACAGAACGATAGCCAATAAAAGATGTATAATAGATATTAGATTGTGACGATATCAGCTACGGTATATGAAAAGAGAATAAACGAGAAGCTAACGAAATAAAAAAAAAGTCATAAACTAGCAAAGAAGGAGGAGCATAGAAGAATGTGGCCTACTGATCTTGTGCAGGATATTGAAACTTGCGTAAAAATGGGAAGCAAAGTGAAACCACTACACCAGGAAACATCAGCAAGATAAATAAAGGTTAAAGACGAATACGGGAATATAATAGCTGGTAATGAAGGCATTTTAGAGAGCTGGCAAGAATATTTAGAAGAGATGCGCAACGATAAAGAAATACGAAATAAAATTTACACAGTTGAGGAAATCTAGTGGATAAATAATGAGAGACTGGTACCAAAAGTCATCAGAGACGAATTAGAAAATTATGTGCAGAGTCATGGGGATAGAAAAGCAATAGGAATCGATTACATACAACAGCGAAAATATGATGAACTTTCTGTTCAAGATTGACAGCTACGGAAAGTCCTTAAAGTTTCTGTAAGAATAAAGAAATACTGCTCTGGTAGAAACAGGAAATGTGTTGGAATGTAATAACTGTTGAGAAATCATCTCTTTTCTCACAAATAAAAATACCATCAATTGCAGTGAAGAACAGGACAAAAATAATTTAGAACTTTACTCAATGGTTAATCACATCAGCTTGGATCAAATAGGAGAGTTAACCATGTATTTTTATCATGGCGGGTGATACTTGAATAGAACATGTAAGTAAAACCATTTTAAGCTTCTACTTATTTCCAAAATGCCACACTATGAGAGATAAAACATAGCCGAACATTAATCAAAAATCAAACTGAGTTTTTCCCACACTATCTTTATGTTGGCTGAAGATAAGATCACCATCTTAAAATACAGAACGAAGGCGTACGAAACAAATTGAAATGTATTTTTATAATATTATACTGAAGAAAGAATATGATCAAGCCGCTGTAAATAATGGTAGCCCTGCGTAAATTAATTAAACTAAATGTAAACACCAAGAAAATGAAACTGCTTCTGGTATGAAAAGTTCAGTCAATGAATCGTAGTTAATATGACACATGGAACGATCATAGTTGCAGAGGTGAAACAGTTTTAATATACATGTAACATCAGTTCTCAAAATAACAGATTTCCTTTGTGGAAGGCATTCTCTAAAACTCTTGTCAGGGATATCCTACCCCATGGAAACAGTAACCAAACAGTGAGCTATATAGATAAACAGCAGCTGGGGATAATGGAAATACGGTCGTGGATGATAGTCTATAAAATAAAGTAGACCAAGAACAAAGTAAATCAGGCGATTCTATAAATAATCAGTGAAGAGAAGCAGGTTATCAAGCTAAGTCTTATCATATGAAACAGATTTTCCTTTGAGCTGGGTTCTTTATTATATTGTAGTCTTCAATCCAAACACCGGGTTGGTGCAGTATTGTCGCAAATGGAATACCTGAGACCTGGGGCATCTACTCAACAGGTGTCCCTCCTTCCTGTGCATAAATATTGGATGGCGTTCGACCTGGCAAGTGATGTCGAACCAGTGATGGCTGTAGAGCAAGCTACTACTGTGAGGCCGTCGTTACTCACTGACCATCGGCTACAGCAGCTACCTCAGCTGGGCGTCCTATGGGAGTGACTGCTTTAGGATACAGCAACAGCACCAGCGGGCGGTGGAGCGAACCGAGCACCTCCCAGCTGGATCCAGAGGGAGTCCACTGCCAACAGACCGATGTGATGTCGGGTATTACTCCTGGGCATCTCCACTGCTGACAGATGTCACGACAGACTGTTAGCCAGCTTTTATAACGGCTTAGCAAAATCTTGTCAGCATCTGATGCAGCCTCTCGCTGCCATCTAGGAATGCTTGTCTTGCAAGGTCGCCGCACTGCTGGGTCATACTGCGCACAGCATATGCTGGCGTCATCACGACTACGCATCATGCAACAGAGACTTTGCTTTCGGCACCTACCCCCTGCCCGGCGAATATGGGCGCTAATATTCTGTAGTAAGCTGGAATGCCCTTATCCACCCGCTAGCAAACGCAAGCACCTACATATGGTGTCAAAAGAGTTAGTGGGGGCTACAATGGCTATATCGTAGAGCAACGATGAAGCAGTATATCAACGACGGTGCTTAGCGGAAGAATGCAAGTAAGTGTTGACTATAAGCATTGTATGGGACTGAACACCAAGGAATTCGGAGGGACTGAATCATCCAAAAAGGGGAAGAGTGTAGTGAAACGGGTCGGTGGAAATGTTTGAGGCCATAAGCACACTGTTTGCTGTAATCAGACAGAGCAGAATTTCGCTACCATGTCCGTCTCAGTACACTGATCTCGTGCCCGGCTGGCGTCGTCTGGTGTCGTCAGACGCTCAGTCGGTCAGTTCGGCTGGACGGTCGGGATACACAGCAGGGTGAGCTTGTTGGTGGGCCGACACCCCAAGTGTCACACCGTCCAGTTGCCGCAATGTTGCTGAATGTTCCAGAGTTTCGGTAATAACTGTGGGCATTAATTAAAATTACAGGTCTTCATGGACTGTCTCCTGCATTTTCAGCGGCCAATACCTTCAATCGAATATCACGTGACCCACACGTCATATACAATGTGTTGTGGAATGACGTCTTAAAAATTTGTGAGGCAATAGAGGACGAAATTTTGAACGTTTTGATACTAGATATCTAACTTCGAAATAATGTTATTACAGCCACCACTGGGTTGTTGAAAATCCACAAACTGCCTGTACATGAAGTTACAGGTGAGATACTCAGACAAAATTTGAGTTGCAATTCTAGCGATCACCTTACTGGACCACACATCTTACCAGGTAGTTTCAGTTGTGCCCGGTAGGAAGGGTATTCGGGAAGTAAGGAGCGATCTGTCGTGAAGTGGAAACCATAGTCACAGAAGGCAGCCTCCAGTGCTTTCCGACAATTTTCTGCACTGGACTGCAGCTCGTTGTCTTCACCTGGATGTTGTCTTGATAGCCAGCGGTTCATGAGAGCAGAGATGAAAATCAAAGTAAGCCAAGACCGGGTTGCATGATGCGAGATCAAATACTTCAAATCGAAAGAGCTGCTGGAGCGTCCTCTTTGTCCATGCAGTGTGCGACGGAGAACTCTCATGAAGAAAGAAAGGTAAGACTGTTATGTTAGTTGCGACTGCATGAAATCGGGCGAAATTTCACAGCCAGCACACATACTTGGTGGGAGACACTACTTTCCAGGCTTGTTTACGCTCTTACTCTGCGCTCGGAACTGAGAAAAGCGACGTTACGCTATCTACGGGCGTACTAGACACATAGTCCAACACATCCGTGTAGAGATTCATCGGATTTCCACTCTGGTTTTTATTTCACAACCGATTGTTCCTTACTTCGTGAATAGCCCTCGTGTTTGTTCTGGACAATGCTATGCACCAATTCCTGAAGGACGTTCCCTTGCAACCGTGCGCTAGTTTGTGCTTTTAGAACGATGGTGGTCCAGCGAGCTTGAATCGTCGGGCTAGGGCATATCACGCAGACAACTTCAAGCAGAGAGTAGTTGGAAGAGAATGTCAAGACTCTCGGGCTATGCGCTTCCCTAACCTCATCGCTCTCGATTTTTTCGTCTGGGGTTACGTAAAGTCCCTTGTGTTGACTACACCAACAGAAACAGTACCTGAGCTTACTGAATGCATCTTTACAGCCTTTGGTACCATCAGACCGGAGGGTGAAATTTTAGTGTGAATCAGACAAAATAGGGTTCCTCGGTTCACATTATGTAACGAAGAAAACCGTCGTCACATTAAACATATTCACTCCCGTATTGAAGACACAAATGCGGCTTACAGGATTCAGTTGCACTCTATTGTCAGTAAATGTTTCCCAAATTCTGTTATTTTGGTGTTTCATTTAGCACACCGAATGTGTAGAAAGTGCACAGTGTTCTAGGAACTTTATTTCATGTTCCCGGCTATCGGTTCTTGATATCAAAACGTTCAAAATTTCATCCTTTACAACGTCCCAAATTTTTGAATCGTCATTCTATAACACTCTGTATATTGGAAAATTACAAGTTTTAAAATGCACTTACTTGGTGCCACGAAAGCAATGTTAGTTCAGATTTCGTACAGAAGAAGAATCTTATCACGAGGTGATCAACTTGCGTAATTTATGTTTGTTGCAAGACCTAAGGCGTATGTGTACCTATGCTACGCAAACAGACAAGCTCAGTCAGTTCCATATGAGAAATATATTTTATACTAGCTGGGGTACCCGACTCCGATGAGGGAGTTGATATCAGATTGTTTGTTGGATGAAATTAAGGATTAAAGTTGAAGAGAGAAAAAAATATTGAAAACGTATTGTAACGATTTATAACACTTGTTAAAGCATAAAGTGTAGAAATCTTTTATTGAAAATATATTGTGACTATTTACAATACCTGTTCATAAACATCATTTTTCATTTTGTTTTCTGGGGTATATATGTACAAATTTTTCCAATTTTCTACTCTAGATGAAGCTGTATAGAGTTGACTGTGAGAGAAGCAGGAGTCTTTGCGGTTGATAACGCAATACTTTTGTTTGTTCTTGCTCTTCGTTACTTGTAAAATTGTACGATAATTTTATTGGAATTTCCAGTCTTTTAAATAGCAGTGGCAGTTCAGTAGAGATCAGTAGTATTCTTGGGATAAATAGTGTGTGTCCATTGTAGTTTCCAGTCATAGGTTCGGCTTCGATGTCGTTATTCGATAGCTGTTAGACCATCATCTTTGTTCCATTACATATTTTGGGAAGTTGAGATTTCCGAATAGTATGATCGGAGATTCAGTTTTAAGTCTGAGGCAGTGTAATGGAATTCTAGTTCTTGCAAAGAACTAAGAATATTAAAGTTGATGTCGACAACATTATTTTTTGCTGTCGAAATTGCTCTTTCAAATAGCCAGTCCGGATTGGTATTGTTGTGAACAATGTGTGCATAAATTTGGTCCTTGAGTTCGTCCTCACCAGTGGCTATGTTGCAGAAATCACTGTTGAGTTTAATGAGGCAGGTCGACTGGTCACTAGGACAAGCGCCATCGCCTATTTGTAAATGTTGTTGAGCGAAATGTGTTCTTATTTCGTCATTCGATAGTTCAACTGTCATTTTTTTGTTAGTCGCAGTATTTGTATATGTGTGGACAGAGATCTGGTTTTTTTTAAGCATGCAGTGTTGAATTGGGTATAATTGGAGGTATTTGTCGAAAATCTCCTGAAAGTGTGAGCAGAGCTCATTCCGTCACTTCAGAAATGTTCTTCGGCTTTACTCAACGGCGTAGGGCGGAATGGGTAGCTATTTCTCCTTCAATAAGTGTGTCCACGAGTGCCGGATGATGCCAGTCCAAGTGTGATGTGTTGTTTAGCACGTATTTCCGCGAGCAACGGATATATTAGAAACGTTTTCCCGGTGCCAGCTGGTGTGTCCAAATAAATATTTCCGCCAGTGTTGTCGACCATCCGGCCGTGATAACGTTGTAAATTTCCATTTGATTGTCATTGAGGAGTGGTTAGTTTTGAGCAATGTAGTGTTGATGTTGTAGCTTGTTTTCTTTCGAAGTTTAGTACACTGATAGCATCTTTTTGTGGTGCTTCCATCCCAAGTTGTACTAAAACCTGGTTGTTTATACAACTCTGACCGAACAGGTCATGAAGGCCTAACTGCACCGACCGGCCGCCGTGTCACCCTGAGCCCACAGGCGTCACTGGATGCGGATATGGAGGGGCATGTGGTGACCACACCGCTCTCCCGGCCGTATGTCAGTTTAGGACACCGGAGCCGCCACTTCTCAATCACTCCTCAGTTTCCTCACAAGAGCTGAGTGCACCCCGTTTGCCAACAGCGCTCGGCAAACCGGATGGTCACCCATCCACGCGCTAGACGAGCCCGACAGTGCTTAACTTTGGTAATCTGATGGAAACCGGTGTTACCACTGCGGCAAGGCCATTGGCTGGTTGTTTAGTGCCAAACGTTTATGTCTAGGTGAGTGAATGTTTCGCTGAAGATGTCGTCGCTTACTAAAGTAGGTGCGTTAACTACTTGCGCTACCCGGTCACAGTGGACAGCACGCTGCACGGGCATCACGGCACCCCCTGCGGCCGACCCACATTCCCACCGAGCGCCACTTGTCCGAAGTTCCCGCCTGTGCCCTCCATGCTGCTTTTCCGCTGGACGTCGGACGTACCAGTGCATCCGCTCTGAAGAAAGTGGATCCACTCCCCGTCTAGACGAAACAGCTTCTTTCTGAAATGTCCATAGGAACAGACACCGCGTATTCATATAACAAACTGAGTGCACCGCACTATGTGGAAATAGGGTTTTTCACGGTAAATATGAAACGAGAAATATGTTCGACCTCATCCTCTCCTCAGTAATCACACGTCCTCCTGCAATGACAACTTGAAAATGACACTCGCTGTAATGGCGACGTCTGTTGAAACACAATGTTTTATTAAGTAAACTAAACTTTTGGAATAACTCTGATGTGTATCAACGTTCCTAAACCACATAGTAAAATGTATAAAATGCTGTGCACTCCACGAATAAGAATGAGAGTATAATAAAAAGGCAGTGTGGCACCACGGCCAGGTGCAAATCTTTCAATTGGATGCCACTTCCGTGACTTGCCTGTCATTGAGCCAACATCATCCGGTTTGTCACCGGACGTTCACCCATCCAAGTACGTGTGGGTACTTGCGTTTATGGCTGCTCTGGCTTTACGATGAAATCTCAGACTCAACTGTCTAAGATACTGGAACTATGAGAAACAGATATCATCCAAAAACAACTAAACTGTAATCCGAGATTAACACTTAAATACGAAAAGTGAAAACAAACAGTTAAAATTCGATGATATTAATTCATTTGAAGGTCGAAATGACAAGAAAGAACAAATGTATTCGAAATGAATCAAGCGATGCTGAGCGAATTTCAGTCGAAGCCTTACTTTTTTTATAATAGAATATTAGTTGAGACGGACTGAAAAGAATTACTTCTTATTTTTATGCAGTACATAGAGCATTGAAATGCCAGAAAAAATGTGTAAACCTTTAATAAGTGAAGAAAGAAGTTGCAACAATGTAAATTTTTCAATAATATCGAACACGGTTTGGACAATGAAAGAGATAAAACGGTCGGCATGTTTAACTTACTGTAAGTACTGGTACTATAATAGTCTTGAACGACAAAACTTCGTTCCAGTTCCTGTATTACAAAAATTAATTAGCAACAGGAAAATGAAAAGACAGTATTCTATACATAAATTTCACAAAGACCTCCACTTTCTCCCATTATTCCTTTTAAAATTTTGTATAAGTGTGATACAGAGTAGGCCTACCTAACTTACTGAAAATATAACAAACACGTAATAAAAAATGGACAGTGGATGTTATAGCCGACGTATTTTTCCGAAAGTGTAGGAAAAAATACGTCGTTTCATACAAGAAGAGGCAAAAAGCGATGTCGAACTATGCGATTTGTTAAATACAGGGTTTACATAGGATTTAGACGGGACCGTCAGATTTCGCTGTTATATCCAATACGCCGTTAAAAGCGATGTCGCTGTAAACAGTATTGACTGTATATGACGGCATTAAAAGTAGTATATGAGTATTGCTATTCTGGCAGCAAAGTAACTGACGATGGCCGAAAATGAGGGCATTAAAAGTAGTAGATGGGTATTGCTATTTTGGCAGCAAAGTAACTGACGATGACCCAAAAAGAAGGATATAAAAGCTGACTGGCAATGCCAACAAAAGTATTGTCTGAAAAAGAGATAGTTGTTACCATAGAATATAAATTTTACGGTCTAGAAGTCTTGTCTGAAAGTGTTTGAGGTGTAGCCTTATATGGAAGTGGAACGTGGACAATGAACAGTTAAGATGAAAATAGAAATTTTCTAAATGTAATCGTACAAAATAATGCTGAAGATACGGTGGGTGTATCGAATAGCTAATAAGGATTTACTGAAGGGACCTCGGGAAAATGAAAATTTATGACACAGCTTGAGTAAAAGTAGGTATCGTCGTTTGATGAGACGCATTCTGAAGCATCTAAGAGTTGCCCGTTTGATAATGAAGAGAGCGTGTCGGGTAAACAGTTGTAGAGAGAGAGAGAGAGAGAGAGAGAGAGAGGGAGATTGACCAATGAATGCAGTAATGCAGTTAAGTGGGTTCAAGTGGCTGTAAGCGGCGGTAGTCATGCAGATGCAAAGACGCTTGCACAGGGTAGACTAGCGTGGTGAGCTGCATCAAACCAACAAACAAAGTTTGTTACAAGCTGTTTCATCACATACCATTTTATTCTCGGATTTTACCGTACAATAGCAAGCCTTTCACCTGTGTGTTGGGTGAAGACAAGAACATTTGAAGTTCTACATGGTTTACCAAATTCGAGAACCTACGTAAATACTCCTGTTGTTTGTTATTCGTTCGTGTGCTCACTACTGCACTTCTTCTTTCGGCACACGACGCACCTAGCAAATACCGAGGTGGGCAGCGAACGTGAGCTGAACTGACGGCTGCTCGTGTAAAGGGTTGCATTTATTTCTTTTTTCAGAAAGAGAGGTCTTCTGAAAGGCAGGAAAATTCCACAAACATACTGTTACTTTCAAAAGTAGCGACTGGAATGAACAGCAGTTGCCTTCGTCTGACTGACATTTGTAATCGGCTTTTACAGGCGGCACGCAGCACCGAAATTTTGGTTCAGCATCAGAATACCAGCGCGGGCTGCCGCGCTTTGTATCCACATGAACTAAAGAAGTTAAAGTTCATCCTAAGGTTTGCAGAAGCCCTACAGCCATCAGTTCTTCCACCCAGCAGGTAATATGGATGTGGGACGGCAGAAGCCTTACGCTGTGAACTGACGGTACTAACTGTCGTAGTATATCCACAAGGATTAAACGACTCTGTCGTATAGCATAAATGGTCAAAAAAAATTCATAATGAAAAACGACGTTTTAAATTTTAAATTTTCGGAAAACATTTATATAGGAAAGTAGAAGACAATGTATAGAATAAATTGTGTTATTTTTGTTAGTGAATAGCCTTTCTGAGCACTATTTGTACAGGGAGACATGAAATTCCATCGTTTGACATGCCTTTGGTAAACAACTGTCTGTTTAACTGTTCTGCTTCATTATTTTAAAAGCATTTGCCTCATTATATGGGTAATACAGCGTTGTCACCATTTTTTACGAACGTCTCTACAGTTTTATTTCTGGAAAGCGTGTGATTCTGGAGTGATACTGATTGGAGGTACGATAGATGGTGAGGTAACATGGCATAGGTGCTGTTTGTAAACTGAATATGCATTGCTTCTACATGTTGCTATAGTCTGTTTAGTACGGACAACACAAACCAATTATATCTATTCATGAAGTGGTTCATCATAAAGGAATATTGACCTTCATATACCACTATAATAGCAACCGAAACGAATGTGCACAGCGGATCAGTTTAGCATATAAGTAATGATGATTCCATCTATGGTTCAGTTGTGTTCTTTTATTTCAGCGATCCTTAATTGCCGTGTTTTGCGATAATGTGCACGAAAGGACAAATTTTGTTTTTATTTTTCGTTTATTACCCACCAAAAGGGTGCCGAAATTAGATCGGTTTTTGATTTTCGCTCATGGGTGTCACTGAAGGCAGATTTATCTCCATAAAGAGAAATAAAAGGGACGCGCATGGATGTAAAGGCATCAAGACGTTCAGAATTTTACTGGGACAGATAGTAGGAAAAGAGGGAGATGGTATCAGATACACATCCTGAATACATGCACAAGGGTCGGTGCGTAACGAGGATTAACTAAAAAAAAAATTCTATCTGAAAGAAGGTACAGAGACAGGGAAGACTTTTGAAATGCGCCACAAGTAGTAATTCTGAGAGTTTGAGTGAATGCATAACGAACAAACTTTTGCTTACTACATTTGAAACATAAGCCCATAAGCCATTTTCATTGGAAACAGGAAAGTAATATTAGTTACGAATAAGTTTTTCACTAGCCAATACGCAGAGTGAGCGTCCTTGGCCATACGTTCCCCAACTGTGAGCTTCTTCGGTGTCCCTCCACAACTCGGAAACATGCGTTCCATGTACTGTGTGACCCTTGTTGCTGTGTTAGGCTAGGAGCGCGTGAAATATTTTTTAGTTGGTCGATTTTACTCGACCGATAGCGACCATCAAGCTTTTGCAAATCGACTGATTGACCGATTTATTAATCGGTCGGCAGTGCCAGGTGTATGCTTAGTATTTTTGTGAGACATGATGGTAAACAAACAGAAGACAAGGGCAATATTCCTGCAAAAACTATTTCGTGGATATTTCGGCAACAGATGAACGTGCTTTACATGTGATTCAAGAACATCGTAAATATTTTTCTGAGCACTGTACTTCGACTACAGGATCTCTTAGTTGGCCATATGACCATATACAGGGTGAACCTTAATTAAACCGATAAACTGCAGGCACGGATTCCGGACTGGAAACAGAGGAAAACAGGTCCTGTGAACATGCGTCGGGAAATAGACACTTTGCGTGCAACGACAACAAATCGTCCGGGAGCATAGTACACAGCTGGTTCGCATCCACGTTACGAAAGATGATCAAAGTGCCCTCCATGGGATTTTACGTGATACGAATAGTAATGATTGTCACGCAGGATACACATAATCGTACTCTGGATTACACCATGTTGGTGGACCAATTGTCTGGAGCTTGTACTTGATTTCGTCTCAATATCCTGTAGAAACGTGTCCTCCACATTTGGTGTACGCACAGTCTGCCGCCTCCCTGTAAGTCCGTCTGTCTGAAAGGACTAATGACCACACAAAAGCCCAAAAAGCCTTGAAATGTTGTGTGATGTCAGTGGTATCTGTGAGGGTATTTGGTTTGGTATAGCCGTGCTGCCTCCAGAGTTCCCATCTGCTTGACCGAATACAAACGGCATCTCGGCTTGTTTCGCACATGAAAACCGGGTCGTTCTGTTGTTTGCCGTATGTTGGGTTAATCACACAGCCTGCAACACACAAGAAATACGCGGCACGTGGCCAGAGGAACTGTTATTCGTCAGCGCCACTACCATGACAACGGAGCATTATCATCCATAAAAATTCCATCGTCGTTTGGGAACAAGAAGTCCATGAATGGCTCCAAATGGTCTGCAGGATAACCATTTTCAATCAATGATCGGTACAGCTGGACTAGAGGACCCAATCACTTACATGTAAACATAGCCCACACCATTATGGAAGCACCAGAAACTTGCACACTGCTTTGTTGACAACTTGGGTTCATGGCTTCGTGAGATCTCTTCCACACTCTAAACCTACCATCAGCTCTTACTAACTGATATCGGGAATCATCTGACTAGGTCACGGATTTTCAGTCGTCTATGGTCCAACCGTCTGCTGCCATAGCCCATTAATTCCTAATTTTGGTGCACTGTGCTAACGGATACGTTGGTCATATGTTCCAAATTGATTTCTGCGTGGGTACTTGTATCTTAGCACTGACAACTCTACGCAAACGCCGCTGCTCTTGGTCGTTACGTGAAGGCTGTCGGCCCCTGCGTTGTCCGTGGTGATAGGTAATGGCTGAAATTTGGTGTTCTCGGCAGTCTCTTACTACTGACTCGGAACACCGTATTCCCTAATGATTCCCGAAATGGAATGACCCGTGCGTCTAGCTCCACCTACCATGCCGCGTTCAAAGTCTGTTAGTCCCCATCACGCTGCCACGTTGGAAACCTTTTCACTTGAATCACCTGCGTGCAAATGACAACTCCTCGCATCTCGTGCGGATCTTCAAGGAGATAAATTGTCCTTCGATGTGTGATGGAGTTCGCAGCAGTTATTGCTTTGCCCCCCATGCATGCTAATGTAATGCGTCCTCACTTGTTGATTGTCTTCAGGGGTGTTTCCTTAACACAGTTCTGGAGGGCAGCGAGCAGGTGTGGCCATCGGGTGGTGACGCTGCGCGGCAGTTAGCGGCCCAGCGTCCGGATTTGGGCGTTGTGTGACCGGCCAGCACTTTCGTAAAAGGTGCGGGCGGTCGTATGGAAGAGGTCACGGAGCAGAGGTACTTCCGCGATGTCGTGAAGATGAGCGGTGGGGAAATCGTAATGCAGGTGTAAGGCCAGCCGAAGTTTCGTAAAAGGTGCGGGCGGTCGTATGGAAGAGGTCACGGAGCAGAGGTACTTCCGCGATGTCGTGAAGATGAGCGGTGGGGAAATCGTAATGCAGGTGTAAGGCCAGCCGAAGTTTGCGATTCTGCACTGTCTCCAGCTTC
Organism: Schistocerca cancellata; assembly: GCF_023864275.1. Taxonomy (NCBI): domain Eukaryota; kingdom Metazoa; phylum Arthropoda; class Insecta; order Orthoptera; family Acrididae; genus Schistocerca; species Schistocerca cancellata. The sequence goes on from NC_064626.1 coordinate 956,999,902, forward strand.
TTCAGTTTGGTGTCGGCGGCGTTCCCCCAGACTACGGCGGCGTATTGGAGTACAGGGCGGAGCAGCGCCTTGTACAGAGTGATGCCCAGCCGTGGTGGTAGTTGGGAACCGGGGTTCAACACCGGGTAGAATTTGAGGAGCCTGTTCCGCACTTTGTTCTTCACTTCGCGGATGTGCAGACCCCACGTGAGTCGGCGGTCGACGGTAACGCCGAGGTAATACGCCGTTGGACGCCACGGAACAGGGCTTCCACCGACGGTGAGCGTTTGCAGACATGCAGGAACGAGTCTCCTGGTGACGATCAGAAACTGCGTCTTGGCCCCATTGAATTGCAGACGCCACTTGACGGCCCAGGCGGCCAGGGTGTCAACGGCGAGCTGCAGGCGGCGGTGCATAACGGCGGCATTTAGGCTTCTCGTGTATAGAGCCGTGTCATCCGCGTACAGGGCGAGCCGCACACAGTCGATCCTCGGTGCATCAGAAGTGTACAGCGAGTACAGGAGTGGCCCCAAGACCGAGCCATGCGGCACACCGGCGTTGATGCGGCGGACGGAGGACAAGCCAAGCCCGGCCCGCACATGAAAGGTCCGATCTGCAAGATAGGAACGGATGAGACGGACGTGCGACACCGGTACCCCAAGTTCAAAAAGTTTGAATAAGAGGCCACGGTGCCACACACTGTCTAAAGCACGCGACACGTCCAGGAACACCGCGCCGAAGAACTCGCGCTGCTCGAGGGCGACGAACGCATCTTCCACTAGCCGAAGGAGTTGGTGAACTGCCGAGTGGCCCCTGCGGAAGCCAAACTGCTCTTCGGGCATGAGGCCTTCCTCGTCAATGTAGTGCTGCAGTCGCCGGATGTACACCCTTTCAAAGACCTTGGAGACGGCCGGCAGTAAACTAATAGGCCGGTAGTTCGCGGGCTGGCGCAGATCCTTCCCCACCTTCGGGATAGCCACGATCTCTGCATGCTTTCAGAACTGAGGAAAACTGCAGGGCCGGAGGATTTCATTAAAGACGTTGGCGAGATGAGTAACAGCCACCGGCGGTAACGTCTTGAGAAAGGCGTTGGAAACTTCACCTGGGCCAGCAGCTTTCCTGGGGTTCAGGGCGCGCAAGATGGAGGACACCTCTTCCGTCGTCGTCTCTTCAGTGACGTCATCGTCGTCGCGTGCCTGCAAGTAGCGCGGGAGCCAGTCAGCAACCAGGTCGTCTTGATCAGCGTCGGTCGGCGTAAACGCAGTCTCAAAGACGTTTGGTAGGGCATCGGCTTTCGCAGCTGGTTCGCAGACAGCCTGACCATTGACCACCAGCGGAGGGATACGTTGCGTGCGGCGTAGGAAACTCTTCGTCGTTCGCCAGGCCGTGCCGTCCTCAAGGCAGAGGGTGACAGACGACCTTGTTAGTCCAGTCGCGATTACGATGGTTGTCAATGGCGGCCCGGATGTCCCGACGCATCCTGTTGAGGAGGCGCTTGGTGTCGGCATGTCTTGTCCTCTGCCACTCCCGGTAGTCCCGGTTCTTCTCAGTGATGGCCGCAAGGATGTCCTGCGTCAGCAGTCGGGAGTAGTCTGGCGGAGTGCGTGGTCGGGGCGGCGTCGCTGTTTTGGCTGCGTCGATCATGGCTGCCGCGAAGTGCAGAAGTGCTGCGTCCGCTCCAGCGTCCGCAGGGGGCGGTGCGGCGGCGAGTGAGTCCGTCACGGCTGCTTGAAACCTGTCCCAGTCGATGCCAACAAGCGAGATGCCTCTCCTGTGCTGTTGTAGGTCATCCAGATCTATATCAAAAACCACAGGGACATGATCAGAAGACAGTGCCGTCCTCGTCGTGGCAGTTATCTGATGTGGGATGCCCTTGACTACCGCGATGTCGATTATATCCGGGTGGACACGGGCAGGGAAGATAGTCGGGTCGTACGGCCCCACCACAAGTGCGTGGTGACGTTCTGCTATCCTGGGCAGGCAGCGTCCTGCGGCATTGGTGATCCTGGAGTTCCAGGTGACATGTTTGCTATTGAAGTCCCCGGCGACAAACACCTGCCTCCTCAAGCGGAGCAGAGCATCGATGTTAGCAGGGTCCAGTTGACGGGACAGCGACAAACACCTGCCCCCCTCCAGGAGAGCAGAGCATCGATGTCAGCAGGGTTCCAGTGGACGGGATGGCGGTCTATAGGCAGCGACGAACGTGATGGCGCCCGCCGAGGTATGAACGACGACACCAGTGGCCTCCAGCGTTGCCAGTGGTGGAAGTTGTATCACGTGTTGATGAATGCCATTGCGGGTGTAAACGGCTGTCCCTCCGCCCGCCGTCAGTCGACTGGTGCGGTAGCTGGAGTAGTTTGCCGCCCTGACGGTACACCAGGCTTTAGATGGGTTTCGTTTATAAGGCAGACGTCGACTACGTCTCGAAGAAATTGGCGAAATTCGCCGGCTTGGGTGCGGACGCCGTTGGCATTCCACGCGAAGACCGAGAGCCCTCTAACGCTTCCCATAGTACAGCTGGTAAGGGTTGACAGCGGTAGGGGCCGGTGCGGCCATCGGCACTGCAGTGGTGAGTTGCTGCAACAGGACCTCGATCAACTTCGTGGCACTGGTCACTAGGGCAGTGAGCTGTGCGGCGAGGTTGGCCAGGTCAGCGGTGGAGGCAGCAGGCGCAGCCCCGTCGCTGTAAGGGGGAGGCGTGGCTGCTTCGCTGTGAGAGTCCACCTGGGGCTGCGCGACTGACGCTGGGTACCCTCGGGGCGTCGACCCCCGCGCCGGCGGTTGGCGGGGCGCAGTCTATCCGATGCCACACGAGCGGAAGTTCCCGGTTCCGCCACTGTGGCTGTGGTGGAGGCACTGGGGCCTCAGGTGTCGGCACGGCCTCGGATGCGGCGGGAGCAGGAGCGGTCGACGCCGTCGGGAGAACGGAGGGCACCCCTGATGCTGCTGCTGCGAAAGAGACGCCAGGCCGTTTCGTTGCTGGCTTCTTCGGATGTGGCGCGGTTGTTTGGCCACGTTGGCGAGCGATGGCACGCTTCCACACCTCACACCCACGATAACTGGCCACGTGTGCACCGCCACAGGGCACATTTCGGCTTCTCGGTGGGCGGACGGGGGCACGCTCGTCCTGCGTGGGCGCCGGCGCATTTAACACATGTATCCGGCATAGAGCAGTGGCGCGCGACGTGATTTATCCCCTGACAGCGAAAGCACTGCACTGGTCCTCGCCGGGAGCGAAGATCTTCAGTCCGAACCGGAACGTCGGCGACCCGTGTCAGTTGGTAGAGCTTGCGGTTCTCCACGGTGTCGGAGCAGACGACCAGGAAGAGCGGCGTATCATCGCGTGATTTAGGCGACTTCATCTTCACGACTGCCCGGGTGTAGAAGCCCAGGTCAGCGAGTCACGATGCAGGTGATCGGCCGCCATGTTGAATGGGAGGTCGCGTATTACGATCTTCAGGACCTTGTCAGGCGCGGAAACGTGGGTATAGAAGGGGATACCACGCTCAGACGCCTCCTGAGTGACACGGCGATAATCGTCAGCAGTGCTGAGTGTGACCTGGTACAAGTCACGCCCTGCAGGCTTCACGGTGTACACGGCCGTTGTCCAGCTGCGCAACAGCTCCTGCAGTTCTCCATACGGCGGCCGATACTGTGAGTCTTTCTTCGGCGCAGGATCGCGCGGCAGGTGTTCCGGCGCGTCAGCGAGCGCGTCGAATGAGTTGGCGACGCCAGTTGGAAGCGCCGTCGCTGACTGCATGCATCTCGCAGTTCTCCGGGCCGGGACGAAGCCGTCAGCGTCAGGGGCGAAATCTTGCTTTGTCCTCTTCTCATTCGGCGAGCTGCGAGCAGCGCAGATCGTGGCTGTTGCTCTCCTCTTATTGTTCCCGCTTCGTCCGCGTGGCTGAGGCGCGGTGGAGCTCTCATCTACAGAATCGTGGAGCGGAGCAGACAGCGCTGTCTTCAAGGTTTCTGTAGCTGTGTCCATCAAATCCATAGCCACAGTGCTGGTCGTCATAACCGGGGGGCCAGATGGGGCCGCCGACGGCGCAAGCGTGGCCGGACGGTCGCTAGCAAGCGCAGGTGCGTCCTTCTTGCGGCTGCACATCTCAGCGACTGTGTGTGTGCATGTAAATGATAACTCCGACAGTGCACTGCCGTTTTTACCTTGTGATCGCGGCTCTACTGCCATCTGTAACTATGCATATCGCTGTCCCATTACTTTTGTCACCTCATTGTTTAGCGCGGTTGGTCAGAAACAGTGTGAAAAGCTTGTAAGGTTGTTGCAGGGTGGGTTGTCCTGAGAAATAACTATCAAGAATAAATTCCTTACTTTCTAGCGTTTCAGTGTTAATTAACACTGAAGTCAGTCAATCGGGCACTTGCACGTGCATATTCAAGCGGTCCATCAGAGACGGTGTTGCCAAATGTGTTCTTCAATTGGTTTCCTAAAACTGAAAAAAGATCGATAAAAATCGGACGTGGAATGGTAGTAGGGATCGAACCCGAGCCAAAGGCGGGGCAGTCTCGTGCACTATCATCTACGCGAAGAGAACATCTGTCACTAAGTGTATCTGGAAGGCTCCTTGAATTTCCGCGCGCGACCGTCTTATTGACTAACTTCAATGCTAATTAACTCGGTCGCGGCGCAACGTATAGAATTTTTTTTCTTCACAATCATTTCTCAGCGCAATACCATGTAACACACAAGCTTTTCAGATTCTTTCTAATCACTCTGTTTCATAAAATGTTTTGCCCAACAATTCGGCACCGATACATAAATTTCATTTATATTATATCCACTGATCCTGTGTTTGGTAAAAAGGTCTGCATTTTTTCACTAGAGACCCGTTCCATCCAGTCTTGTGAGTGTTTCACGGATTTCAAGCCATAATCTCTCTTGTATTTGGAAATAACTACATTATAACATTCCAGTTTTTTGTCCTACAACACTGGTCGATATTTCACCACAGAAATTAATTCCTTGCCGAGGGAAAACAAGAAATATACGTTAGAGCAAGCAATCAAGAGCGCCCATGCAGTAACTCATAGTGGTGATGGGGGGGGGGGGGGGGGGGCAAATCCAGACTGTGAAGTATTTGAAGTTTTGCAAGATGAAAGCCAATTAGTAAGTAGGCATAATAAAGTTCTAATTACAACCTTTTAAAAACCTACATAATACCGACCTTTAAATCTCTTTTTGAAAGAAAATCACCTGAATACACTATATTTTGTTTCGTTTCCTTGAGGGCTGGGGATGAGGAAGGGAGAGGGGACGTGGGCACCCTTTGTTCCGGGTATGGTCGATCTTACATGCAATACTGTACGTGTTAAGGCTGGTTCCCATTAGGGCCGACGCGCGTCAAAACCGCGTTGCAGGGCCTTGGTTGCCATGGAAACACCGTCAGCTGCTCGGCATAGCAGGCTCTGAGTCGCGGTTTGTGCATGTCGAACTGCTACCGCTGCCGCGTGCAGCGCTGCAGGTCCGCGCCGCCAATCACAGAACGCGCTGAGCGTGACGTCAGGTATAGAGACCCGGCTATACGAACTTTCGCCGAAGCGCTGGCGAGGGCGCGGTGGCAGCTATGAAATACTTTTCAAGGAAACTATTCGGTGAATAATTTGATTTTTCTGCATCTAACAACCTGATATTTTCGCTCGATAAAGGACTGAATTTCTTTTCGTTATTCGTCGTGGTTACTTGCTGTATCACTTTTAAGTAAACCACTACACGAAATTTTAATGAATGTGCAGAGGTAAAAACGCATTGCGTGAAGTTTGCATATAGTTCATTTCAGGTAATTCAGTATTGCGTATGTAATTTAGTCAACATATCGAAATTCTTTTTAAAGTTGAGAGCATAACGATAACTATCACCGTTCTCGAGATACTGAATGATACGTCTGTGGGCGGGCTGTGTGGCAGCGCGCGGGTCGCTCGATGTACGACCGAAAGTTCGCCCTGCTCGTCGTAAACCATGTGGTTGAATCAGCCGCAAATTTCGTAAACGATACACGAAATGATAGCTTGTACAGAGTCATGTATTTCATCGCATGATAAATATGCAAGATCTACTTACCTACCGAGATGTAAAAGTAACTCCGGTTTTTCAGAATGGATTGATGAGTGTTTTAATCGGCATTTAATACCATGTGAAATGATAATTACAGTGACATGGAACACGATAATATTTACCGTGTTCTGTATAGACATACAGAAGTCAAACCGAAATTAATAACTGGTATGTCATACTCAGAAAATGTAATTTGCTAAGTATATACATCAGTGATCATTTCTTTCGGAAGTAACAAACGCTTTTCCTTGCGGCAATGTACGTTATTTGTTCAAGACGAATTTCGCCTTTGACTTTAAGGCATCTTCAGTGGAATCTAGAATAATACAATTTTGTTCAAAAATGGCTCTGACCACTATGGGACTTAACTTCTGAAGTCATCAGTCCCCTAGAACTTAGAACTATTTAAACATCACACAACCATGCCCGAGGCAGGATTCGAAAATGCAACCGTAGCGGTTGCGCGGTTCCAAACTGTAGCGCCTAGAACCCCTCTGCCACTACGGCCGGCTACAATTTTGTTCTGATATGTGATGCTTGTAGATTACAGAACAGTTCTCATCTTTTTTTCTTTTTCTCCTTTTTTACATGAATAACTGATTGCTTTCAGTTAATCGAGTTTTTGGCGGACATCTGCGTTTGCGCTCACTTGGTCACATGCTGGAGGTTGACCTAAAACTTAGCTTATGGAACGTAAGCACATTTTCATGTTCCCTCTTTTTTCTTATTTTCGGTCCTTTGCTCTAATGGGTGTGCAGCAATATTATTCGTCTGTCACTAGCTGTAGAAATTCTACTGTGAACTGTGAGTTACAGTTATAACTACAGTGTGTTCACTTCATGTCTCTCCCTATTTGGTTCGTTTATGTACTTGTTGCCATCCTAACGAATTATATGCTGAAAACTAACATCGTTTTATTTCTGTTCTCCTTTTATCTGCGTGAGTGTGTCCCTAGTCAGTGCGAGTTATAGAAAGTTGAAAGTAAATGCAATAATTGTCAGAGAGTGGTAGAAAGTGTTGTTGTGCAGTTGATTTCAGTTCTGATGTAAATGTTTTGTGAAGGGGTTCCTGTAAGAGAAAACTGACAGCTTATATTAATAGATAAAATAGTACAATAACATTTCAACAGATGATTGTCATCAGAATACTAGCACCCAACCCCCTTTGTCCTCATTCTTACATGAACCCCTCCACAAAATATTTAAACCAAAACTCGAATCAGGTGAGCACGAAAACTCTCAACTACGCTCTGACGGAACTTACATTCACATTCAACTTTCTAAAACCCACCCTGACTAACTAGACAGACATATAAACAGGTATAAAGAGAACAGAATGAAAAGACTTAATTTTCATCATATACGTCTTTAGGTTGCCAACAAGCAAATAAACAACCCAAATCAGAGAGGACATAAATTGAACATACAGTAGTTACGACTATAAATCATTTTTTTTAAATATCCGCACTTAGTAACACAAGGATAGTTGTGCTCCACAACAATTAGAGCAAAGACCATGATAATTGTGGAAAAAGAAACGTAACGTGAAAATGTGTTTGTGTCTTGCAAGTGAAGTTATAGTGCGTTCTTCAGCCTGCGACCAAATGAGAGGAAAAGCAGATGCCAGAAAAAAATTCGATTAATTGTACGCAATCACTTATTCACGTAAACTAGAAATTAGACGTTAATTGTTTCATAATCTACAAATATCGCCAAGATTCCACTGGAAATGCCCTAAAGTAAAAGGCGAAAAGCGTCTAGAACAAATAAAATACATCACAGGAAGAAAATGGCGTTTGTTATTTGCAAAACGAATACTTCTGTGCTTGCTGCAGTAATGGTACGTAAACAAACTTCTTATTAATTATTTCGTTTTGCCTTAAGACTTTTAGGTTATTTGCAACGTTTAGAATGCTTTAAATTACATGTAATAACACGAGATTGCTAATTACTCTTTTCAACATTGCTACAACAGTCTTTAGCCTTTGATAAGTCAGTTTCTTTTACCGAAAGATTTTACATCCCTAATCGAATCTTTGTGTCAAACACCTTCTCATGAAGTACCAGATATAATATTATGTAAATCGTTTTCAATATCCATAAAGTCTCACAGATCCCAGCCTTGCAAATTGTTGTGAAGGACCAGTCATAATAATTGGTTTCACAGTTACTACTTTAGGCGTTATCATTCAGTTGCCGATTCAATATTTGGTTGCCAAAATGCCATATTTATTTTCTGATTAACCTGATTTCCTCGACACAATCGGTAGCTAAAAATAGTTTCATACGAGTTTAGTGCATTCTTTAATATGCCTGATGGTCACATGATATTTGAAGTCAGAGGAAAAGCCTCCACTGCACAAAAAACGTATGGTAGCATATGTAAAACTGCATTATGATACATTTGCCACCGATGGTTGAAACACAGATTGAGAACTGCCAGTGCATTCGGAAGTCGTGAATGATACGTAACCAGTCATTACTCGTTGTTTCATGAAGTAAATGCTACAAATGGCAAAGTGGCCAAAAGAGTAATTCAACTTTATCATTTGTTGACAGTCGCCATAAGAAAACTGCTTTCAAGTTGTAAGTTTTTCCTAACATAAGGCTGTTTGCAGAGAGTAATAGAGATGCATACACAAATACATCACAAGAATATGTGCTAGAGGCTATATTAAACAAATATTCTGCCAATAAATATGCAACTGACATACCTGATCTAAAGTGATGTCATTTGCTGTTGGGCTGCATTAACAAGAAATGCAATTAGCGTGTTGTTGATACAGTGCTTCAGAGCAGTCTATCCTGTAACTACTGCATCCTACGTCCATTCTAATCTGTTTACCGTTGGCAAGCCTTGGTCTCTCTTCAATTTAACCCCTTTACCAAACTGACGATTCCTTGATGCCTCATAATATGCCCTGTCAACTAACCCCTCTTGTAGACAAGTTGTGCCATAACTTCCTTTTCCTCCTCTATTTAATTCAGTACCTTTTCTTTAGTTATACAACCTTCGTATCAAGTATTCAGCATTTTTATTTTTCATCACGTTTTGAAAGCGTCCATTGTGTTCTTGACAGAACTGTTCATTGTCCACGGTTCACTTACATACAAGACTACGCTCAACACGAATACCTTTATAAAATACTACCCCACCATTAAAATTTATATTGGATGTGAACAGATTTTCTTTTTCAGAAACGCTTTTATTGCTATTGACAGTCTGCGTTTATGTGTTCTCTTTTACTACTTCCCTCTCTGTTACTACTTCCCTTTCAAGTCATTGAAGTCTTAGAACTGATTTTTAGTTTCTGTGCAAGTTTTAGATAATCTTGTGTCCATGTGTTTAATCGCTGATACCTCCAGAGTGTCTTTCAGTAAAGATTGTCAAAACTCTCTCTAAATATGCAAAAGCCATAAATGCAGGTTTGCCTTTCTTCAGTCTGTCGACTTAGCTGAGTAATAGGTCGGCCGGTGTGACCGAGCGGTTCTAGGCGCTTCAGTCTGGAACCGTGCGACCTCTACGGTCGCAGGTTCGAATCCTACCTCGGACATGGATGTGTGTGATGTCCTTAGGTTGGTTAGGTTTAAGTAGTTCTAAGTTCTATGGGACTGATGCCCTCAGATGTTAAGTCCCATAGCACTCAGAGCCATTTTTTGAAGCTAAGTGGTAGGATCAGTACTGCCTCTCGTGTTCAGACATTTCACAGGAATCTGACATTGTACGTGTGTTAGTTTATATAGCCCCTCTCCCTCTACTTTCCAGATATTTCTTCTTTGTTATTGAACGTCGGCACCTATGCTTTCCAAGTCCTTAGTTCTGGCTTGCCAAATGAGTTCTTGACAGTTGCATCTCCTTTGAGCAAACTTTTGTTTCTTCTTTCTTATTTAATGTCAACATGTATGTTTTCCAAGTGCAAAATCGCTGTAGCGATTTTGGGCTCTCTGTCAATATCATTTTCAAAAATCTCTATTCCGCATGACCACTTTATTTACTTTATTTTTATATTTTCCCCTGTTGTCAGTTAAATTCAATAAATCATATTTTAACTTTTTTCCCATTTACATCCTCTGCTGCATTCGTCACTTGTTCACTCAAAGATATCAACGCGTATTCTATTGAATTCCTTCCTCTGTTTCAGTCAGTCGTTATCTTATGGTACCTTTAAGATTAACGAAAAACTCTGGATCTTACCTTATTCAGCTTTCATCTGCTTAATCTCCTACCATTTACTGTTACTTTAGTTGTAAATTGCACTTCGTGACCAATAAATTATCGTCGGTCTGCGTCTGCCCCAGGAAATTTAAAATCTAGTTTCGAGAACTCCGTTCCAAATACGAGTAGTTATTATTCGTTCATGATTCTTGAGAAAAGTGTTGGCGATGATTATATTGTGATTTGCGCTGAATTCTGTCAGGTGTCTTCCCCTTCCATCCCTTCCCCGAAGCCCATGTTTTCTTGCGATTTTCTCTTGCTGTACCTGCTACCGCATTCCAGCCTATCATCACATTTTAAATTTTTGTCTCGCTTAACTCTCTGTATAATCTCCTTTATCCTACATTGTTTGAATCCGTTAATCGCCTGTGGTGTGAGTGTTAGCGTTATGTGTATCTTGGTAATGATAATGTTCATGGCAGTTTAGAGATGGAGCTGAGTGTTGTGATATTACTTCATTGGTATTTTCAATAGCTAACACTCACAGAGAGGTTAAAATGTATGATCTTAAAATAGCAAAAATTTAGGATCAACTGACAGACATTTTCAGTTAAATAAACGACTATAATATAACTGGTAACGTACTATCATTATAGTAAACTGCGTTTAGGTACTGCAGTTTGCAATACTAAAAGTTGTTATGAAGGTAACAATAAGTTTCTGTTCTGGGGCGATCCGTATTTTAAATGAGATAGTGAACAATCATGAACGGTAGTAATGAAATCTGTTTATGGTGTAATAAGAAAACATGAATATTGAAATAGGTAAAAGAGTACATCGTAAAGAAAATGAAAAATTGGTACGTCTTCACCCAACTTCGCCCTTCCTTCATGTAGGTTCGCGGTATAGTTAATCAAACTCAGCGGGCTTTCGGTGGATCCCGCCCCATATCTCAGTGACTGTCCGTCATCGGCTACCGCTAGCGTCTGCCGCTTCCAGTTCAGCGAGCCGCCGCGTTAGCATGGTAAACGCTGGCCGCTGCCGTTGCCGCGCGCCGCGCTTCCGCGCTGTATTTGGTATCAGCCGATAATTTATGTCTTGCTGCAGATTTTTTGACGGCCGATTTCTCTATCGGGCAACTGTGTACGTCCGTATAGCATCATTGTTGTAGCAAAACATTTCTGTGACCAGCCGATCAGAAAAAGTTTTCTGCGCGCCTGGAATAGCGCGTCTGCCCGGTGGTACCTGGTGTGATAGGTTCAACGCCCACGGTTCGCTGCGAGCTTATTGGGTAACGCCATGTGTACGAGGTGCTGCACGTTTAGCGTGGCTAACATTATCCTGATAATTAATTCAGTACCTGGGAAATACATCTGTACCCCTCCCCCACTGCTTGATTTTCAGGTGAAAGCTATCTAATGCCGACGTCACAGCTACGGGTAATTAATTATTGCGTCGTGGTCACAGGCCGTCGATACTAATTTCTGCAACACGTGTATCGGTCGCTGCTCTTGTGTTCCACTCTCAACCACAACCCATAGACCGTCAGCACTTACTTCCGGTAACTCACACCTAATAAACAATTTAAATTTTCTCTTAATATTCATTACTCAGCCACACACCTGTTCAGATATATATGTAATGATCGGTTGTCTTGATGTTTTACAATAACGTTGCAGTCAGACATTTATCTCGCCACCCGCTAGATTTCAAGCCAGTGAAGGTTGCCACATAAAGGTATTTACATTGTATTTTTCTTGCAAATCCCAAACCGATCGTTCAAACAGAATACTCTATAGTATATACAGGACATCAAATTTTCGATAATGATAAATATTATAAATATTATTATTTATTTACCGAATAACTTATTATTTCGAATCCAAAGGTACTAATGCAGCATAGATCGTACAACACCGTGGATAAAAAGCTAAGGAAGTAAACACTACTAGATATTATGAGAATGCGCAAAATATCAAAGGCAGGAATCGAAGCATCAAACTAAAGTAAGAAGAGGTAACGAAATAAAATATGGAATGTAGTGAAGGAGGAGAGTGGGAAAAAGATATAGGAAGTAGATCATGTGGCTTTCAGAACACGTGGACACAATGGCAGTATCTATGCGTAATGTGCTGTCTCATTAAAAACTTTATGTCATGTACTAACTGTACTGTAAAGGGTTGCTGGAATCTGTAAAACATGTCTTGGAATCTGTCTTCGGAGTCTTCTGTAGCCTATTACCGAATGTATGGTCACGCGTGACCACAACATTATTTTGAGGGAATGCGACACTGCGGTGAGGAGCGAAGAAACAGAAAAAGGTCAGTTGAGCTATTCAGAGTCTGAAGCATTAGCCAGAGTGAGAATCTGTGCAAGAATCAGGAAAATTACATTAGTAATTCGTAAAGCCATTTCCAGTACGAAAGCAACGAGACAGGACCTCCAACCGTATTTGGAAAACGAATCCGCCCGGAGTAGCTAATATCACATGGTTCCGTGGTTGTATTATAAGATATATCACTAGAGCTGCTACCAATAACTAATTTAAAGACGTTTCTGTTGAATACGTTTCATTAATCGATGCTGTTCGCTGTTAGCGGTTTCGAATTTTTGTTCACCTTTAGACGGCCGCATTATAGGATAAACTGCTAATCAGACATAGGTTGCTTTGATTAGCATGATCCCCTATAGCGAAAAGACGTTAACTGATAAATATTTGTAAAGCAAATGAAGATACATGAAATTTGGTAATTGCATAATGTCTGTTTAGCCCCAATACTTACCATGATACTATTACATGGTACACGGAAAACAACAAAAACTCAAGCCTTCAAAACTATCAAGGCACTTTCCCTGTACCGCGATAAGGAGGAGGCTAGTTAACAGGATAAAATAGTAACTGGAATGGGAAGGAGAAAACATGTTGAAAAGAATGCTCTTCGATTAGGAAAAGGAAGAGAATGAACACCAGACTGATAAATAAGAGAACCTGGTTCATATTTTCCCCTGATTAACGGTTTTGGAACGATAAATTGAATGCACACTATCTGTATGCTTTAATTGACTCTCCTTATCTAATTTAATTATACACTGCTAATATAGTCTTCACATTTCAGTGAATGAATATCCGAAAACTTTATGTATGTGTGTGTGTGTGTGTGTGTGTGTGTGTGTGTGTGTGTACGTGTTCGTAGGTGGAAAACTTTTCGCTGCATACGTAAAATCAAAGAACTTTCTGATAATAATAAAAGGGGCCGAAGAAGTATGTACCATTCTTCTCGCAAACAAATACTCAAGGAGCTATCGATATTTAAACAAATTAGAAGAATACAAAGTTAAGAATTTCATGCGTGAAGTGATTGCATCATAAAGATTTCATGTACCTCCTTTGTCTAAAACAAAGCCGGCCGCAGTGGCCGTGCGGTTCTAGGCGCTACAGTCTGGAGCCGGGCGACCGCTACGGTCGCAGGTTTGAATCCTCCCTCGGGCATGGATGTGTGTGCTGTCCTTAGGTTAGTTACATTTAAGTAGTTCTAAGTTCTAGGGGACTGATGACCTCAGAAGTTAAGTCGCACAGTGCTCAGAGCCATTTGAACCATTTTGTCTAAAACAAAAGCGGTGGTCACAAAATGCAGGAAACATCTCCGTAATGATTCAGTCAAAAGAGAGTTGTAAGTACGAAAACATCATACGAACTTCCTCTAGGCTAAGTTATCAACGCCATTTGGGAATGTCGTCGAGCGAGCGTGGCATGCCTTTGCATTGCGGATACGCTGCACATTGACCACACTAACTGTTCGTTTCGACTGCCTTCTCCGGCTGCAGATTTCTTCCAAATGTCAATATTATGAACAAAAACTACGGATGTTAGTTACAGATTACACCGAGGGTCAAACAAAAAGAAATTGAATAATAAATTCCTTCTGCATATTGTCTCTTCTTTTTCGATGAGTTAGAGGGATTGTAGAGGCTCTTGTGAGATACAAGTTTGTATAAAAACTTACTTCTAGAAACAGCGTCTATCGAAACTACAGAATGTCGATATTGTGTGAGCCAATGCATGGTGATAGACCATCACTTCGGCTGCGAACGTGAATTGGCAGTCCGCGAGAGATACTTCGCGCAGTGGGCCTGACAGCATTCTGGACGTCAGATAGCGTCGAACACATTCAAACCTGTCACAACTGCACTGTAACTCAGCTGCGAAAGGGTGACCCAGAGGCATCAAGACACCCTCTGCAGTCCCTCTAACTTTTTTTGGTACCGCTTCGTTATACACCGTGTGTAAGGGCGTGTGCGCTTGTGTGTGTGTGTGTGTGTGTGTGTGTGTGTGTGTGTGTGCACGTGTCTATGCGTGTGTGTGTGTTTGTGAGTGTGTGTGTGTGTGTGTGTGTGTGTGTGTGTGTGTGTGTTTGTGAGTGTGTGTGTGTGTGTGTGTGTGTGTGTGTGTGTGTGTGTGTGCGTGTGTAGGTGTTCCAGTATAACTATGGAAGGGTTGGAGTAATTTCTATCGAAGGTGGTAGTTCATTGTTATGATGGAATCTGATTTCTGGTTCAAAATGGTTCAAATGGCTCTGAGCACTATGGGACTTAACTGCGGTGGTCATCAGTCCCCTAGAACTTAGAACTACTTAAACCTAACTAAACTAAGGACATCACACACATCCATGCCCGAGGCAGGATTCGAACCTGCGACCGTAGCGGTCGCGCGGTTCCTGACTGTAGCGCCTAAGACCGTTCGGCCACCCCGGCCGGCCGAAGGTGGTAGTCGTATGACTTAGAGTCAGAAGACAATGATTGTGTGGACAAGACGCAACCCTAAACATCGTATTTGTGAGGTTTAGAATAAGAAAGTGGTATCATGTAAGTATGACTCAGAAGTGACTGGTGAACATTCTTGGTACGTGTATGATTTACTATTAGAAAGAAATGTACTGTGGGTTAAGACACATTCCACATCTTTCGGGATGGCGTGAGCATGTGTGAAAGCAATCGCAAACGAAACTTACTGGTGTCAAATTCATAGTGTACGAATTCACTACGCCGATTAGTGAGAGTTGTGAAGGCATTTGACCCCTGGGTTGGCGGTGTGGGTGGAAAGGTGTAATCTGTGAAGGAAAATCTGAAATTCCTGCTGAAACCATAGTGTCCAGTTTCTCTAGGCTGAATGGCGAGCATCATGATGACATTTAACACCTGGGTATGGTGATGGCGGTAGGAAGGTGTGACTTGTAAACCATAATTCTGGAACTCTTGCTCAGTTCATAGTGTCCAGGTTCCTTAGGCTGATTGTGAAAGTCGTAGTGGTATTTAACACCTAGTATTGGCAGTTACGATTGTTGAGAGACCTGATGAAATTTAACCCTTAGGGCTACAGATGGCGGTTGAAAGGAGTGTTTTACGAAGCATAATTCTGGAACTTCTACTCTTTTGGTTCGGGAGGCTGACTTCTGAGACTGTAGAAACCATTTACAAACATTTAACCATTAGGTTTCGCTGTTGAGAGTATTGATGACATTTAACCCACAGAGATAGCGGTGGGGGTTGGAGGGTGCAATTTGTGAGGCATAATTCTGGAACTGTTGCTGAATTCCCAGAGTTCAGGTTCCTAGGCTAACTTCTGAGATTCGTGAAAACGCTAAACCCCTAATGTAGGCTGTGACAGTCGAAATGCATATTCTGGAACACTGGCTCGACGCACAGCATCTGAGTTCACTGGGCATGCATGTGAGAATCACAACAGTTAACCCCCAGGGTTGGTGGTGGCAGCTGGAAGGTGTGACTTGAAAAGCACAATTCTGGAACCCTTGCTGAAGAATGGGCGAATCCAAGGATATATTTTTTTCTTACATGTAGATGGGAAGCCCAAATTACTGTGTATTATCAATTTGTACTGCTTAAACATTGTAATGAATGTGTAAAAAATTGTAATTATGTAATGTGTTTACACTTTTAAAAACATGTAAATACACCCATTTCGCATGGATTATATTCCTTTTCCTGTCTCATAAAAGAAAGAGATTCATCAATTACGAAAAATGTCAGCTAAACGATATTTGTGGAATAAAGTGAACAAAACAGATCACAAGATGTGATAGTAGGCTTTCTTTTACTCTCTCGTCTTTGATTACAATCTTACAATTTGAGTAACTCTACAACAAATATCAAAATTACAAAAAAATGGCTCTGAGCACTACGGGACTTAACTTCTGAGGTCATCAGACCTCTAGAACTTAGGACTACTTAAACCTAACTAACCTAAGGACATCACACACATCCAAGCCAGAGGTAGGATTCGAACCTCCGACCGTATCGGTCGCGCGGTTCCAGTTATTGTCTTGTTTTGAACTTAATCATAGAAATCATTATCAATTAGGATCCTACTATCTTTATCCATTCGTGATGTAAAGTTAATTATTGGGATCAAATTGTAGGATCCAAATAAGGGTATCTATCATAAAGCCTTAGAAAACCTGCACTGAAATCATCAGAGACTATTAATAGCTTTCTGTTGTCTGACAGCACAGTAGGGAATCCATGTAAGCAATTCAGAATTTCCCAGTTACAGTTAAAAGTGAATTGTACTCCAGTATTAATTCACAGGCTGAATTTGTATGTGTTGATCACTACAAAATCTTCTTGTCGCAGTATTTCTGAATTTGTGTTCTACCTTATCCATGTATGAATTCCACCTTTTCCCATATTAGTTCTACGTGAGGAAGATGCTACAGTCTAATCTTTTATATTTAACTTATCTTAAAATGTGGTTGTGTTGTGGTCTGATAGA
Organism: Schistocerca cancellata; assembly: GCF_023864275.1. Lineage (NCBI taxonomy): Eukaryota > Metazoa > Arthropoda > Insecta > Orthoptera > Acrididae > Schistocerca > Schistocerca cancellata. The sequence goes on from NC_064626.1 coordinate 957,016,896, forward strand.
CACAAGATCTCTATTTTTAAACAGATCTCTTTCCAAACAGCCAGAAGTTATTCTATCTTATAATTAAATCCTCTTATATAGAAACGAAATAAGCCACCTTACTTTCATGTGCATTCTTAAGCATTTTATGGGGTTCTTATGTTTTTAACTTCTTTGACAACCGGATGCCTCATTCCTGTCTCTAACCTAACAAAGATATCCGTCTGTCGAGTGATCTCGCTTTGTGTGATCGTGCCCCCTCCTATTCAGATATAGGTCCTATCTGGTATATCTGCGTCTCACAGTTGTAGCACTTGGTACTTCACTCACGTGAGATTTCACTTCGGTCAGTATCAGCATGCTAAACATTGTAGTCACACAGCTCACTGCTGTGCCAGCCCTGGGCTGGTCATGGAGGACCTCCACAAACCTCACACTTGTTTTACAAGTTGTTGCTCGAATTCCAGTCAGGTCAGGCCTAATGCTGCAGTCGCTGTACTTAGCTAGGCTGTTTCCTGCTCCACCGGCTGCTATCACCTGATCCTTTTTATCGGAATCTTTGCACAATTTCCTTAGGTCGCCTGTCATCTGCCTAAGGCTAGCACTTGGCCTCACAATGCTTGTGACCTAATAACCTGTTCTAATTTGTCCTTTACCATCTGACCTATACCTCTGCCATGACTACTACACACTCTTAATCCATTTGTTACTGATCTACACTTAGTTTCGTTGCTGGAAGTCTGCTGTACTGTACTGTGGCCTACAGGTGCATAAGGTTCTTTTTCTCGTACTTCAGGTAAGACGTCAAACTTATTAGGTATTGTAAGCTGAAAAATGGCTTTGAGCATTATGGGACTTAACATCTGAGGTCATCAGTCCACTAGAACTTAGAACTACTTACACATGACTAACCTTGTTAGAGGTCCATGCTTAAGGAATTTATTGCTAGCGCACTCGAGCAGATGTAACTTCGGGGGAATGCTCACGCGCTGCCTGCGATATGTATGCTACAATAGAATCTCAGACCAGAGAGCAGTGTCGGCAGCAGCAGCAGCAGCAGTAGTAGTAGCCCGCAGTCGGGTGTATGGAGTTGTCGGGCTGTTGGGCCGGTCGTGGAGAGCGATGGCGGTGCCTGAGCGATGTAGTAGAAGGTAAAACCAGAAAATTACTATCTATAGCGCCGGCCGGTGTGGCCAGGCGGTCCTAGTTGCTTCAGTCTGGAATAACGCGACCGCTACGGTCGCAGGTTCGTATTCTGCCTCGGACGTGGATGTGTGTGATGTCCTTAGGTGAGTGAGGTTTAAGTTGTTCTAAGTTATAGGGGACTGATGACCTCAAATGTTAAGTCCAATTGTGCTCAGAGGCATTTGAACTATCTATAGCCGCGCACATATGGAGTTTGTAACAACTGAATTTGTACTACTGTTATATCAAGTCCAATGTAAATGTTTTTAAAAAAACAATCTTTCTTATAAAAATAACTTTCGACAGTCATTCATCTGAATTTAAAGATTTTTCTAATTTCTCCTATCCATGGTCATCCCGATTATCGTAAAAAAAATCAGTTGTTTCTTTTTATGCCGGCCGGGGTGGCCGACGGTTCTAGGCGCTACAGTCTGGAACCACGCGACCGCTACGGTCGCACGTTCGAAACCTGCCTCGGGCATAGATGTTTGTGGTGTCCTTAGATTAGTTAGGTTTAAGTAGTTCTAAGTTCTAGGGGACTGATGATCTCAGAAGTTTAGTCGCATAGTGCTCAGAGCCATGTGAACCATTTTTTTTTCTTTTTATACATGAGAACTGTAGCGGCCAGCGTTGCACTGGGCTGTGCGAAAAAAAAATTCTTATAGGAGCAGATATATAGGCGTTATCCGGCGACTTCATTGAGGTAAGATTTTTCAGTTTATTCAAAATGACTTTTCAGGGCCACTGCTGACGTCCAGATTTACCAGTTTAGATTCATAGTCAGTTAATTATTGAAAGGTTATATATGCGTCACAATTTTATTGAGACGTTAGTCACATAATTATTCCGTGGTTACGGGATTTTATCTGTTGGTAGGTTACAACCTAAGGACATCACACAAATCCATGCCCGAGGCATGATTCGAACTTGCAATCGTAGCGGTCACGCCGTTCCAGACTGAAGCGCCTAGAACCGCTTGGCCACTCCGGCCGGCTACTGCAATCCCAAATGTTCTTGAGAGATTCTGGTTTGGCCATTACTTGTTACCTTTACCCAGGACCTACGGTCTTCTCCTCCTTCAAACTAACTATTTCAAACTTCACGTCATTTAATTTAGCGCGAAAGTCACAAATCTTTGTTGTTTATTCAGCGATTCTCTAGCCTTTTTCACAGAGCCTACAGTTATATGGGGAGCCACGTTGCTTTCCCTGTTCAGTTCTTCACTACAATCGCTCCAGTGCAACTCCAACCCTCAATCTGTACATACCCCTGCCTGTCTGACTACCCCACAGCAACATTCACACTTACCACGCATTGCGAAAAAGGCTAAACATTTAAATGTAGAATTGAGCCACGTAATACAATTTACACTACACGAATTTTCGTTATTTGCTAGCCCCAAAAAATTTGGCCCATTGGTTATTGCTTCAGGTGTAGGATATGAGAGTTAGTTAATTCCGCTTAAAAATAACAACTCAGCACTCTCTTAACTGTAGAATGTGTTGATCAACTTATTCACAATAAAATGAAAATTACAATGACTACTTATGACGAGTATTTCTCGATAGTAGACATTGTTTACAATTGACAAAATACAGCCTCCTGCGCGAGATGCTATTTTACGTAACAATAAATTATTCATGATTTAATTAATTCTAGATATTTATAGTGGAGATGATATTATAAGTTGTCAGGAGATTAACAGACTACGATCAGAAAATGATACATCATTATATGATATTAGTAAAATTAGAATTACGAATCATGCAATTAATAAATTTAAAAAATTACTGTGTCACTTTCCCTGGGTTTGTTATTGTGCAGGCTGTTAAAAACGGAAAGCCGAGAAACAAAGGGAAGCGTCGAGGTTCCTGGGAAAGAGGCAACCCTACTTTCAGGCGGCGGGATGCAACCGCAGTGAGGCCGAAGGGAGGCTGGGGCAGCGAGCAGCGAGCGGGGCTGCCACCAGATGGCGCCCGGGCAGCGCTGTTTACTGTTTCTGCATGTCCGACCACAAAGCCCTTTACTTCCAGCTCAGCTGGCCTTCTGCCACACTGCACCGTGTTTGGGACTGCGGCGAATGTCTTGACAGAACTGTGAACGTTTTGTATTAACCGTGGGAAACAATCCCACTTCATGTCTACACAATGGTTGTAGGCCTTCAGAATTCTAAGCAGTGCGTACTTATATCACTTTCACTGGGACCAACTGGCGCTGTGTAGAGTGGCGGTCTACCAAAATTACAGTTCAGTTGTTTTGGCACACTATATAAGTGACATATTAAATGGTAGGATTACCGGCAGTATTGGTAAAATTGGCAGGGATGGAAACAGAAATGAATGTGTAAGAGAGAAAATTGGAGCCGACGACTTCGCTTTGCTTTTTGTTTTGTTTGGTTGTTTGTTTTCACTCAATTAGAATTGCACATCATTCAACATTAGTTCATTGTGTATTTTATATCTGGACAGTATATAAACTACATTTCATAAGTAATAAAAATTAGCTCATCACGTAACTTCTGCACTTTTATGTAAACACAGCAATTACTTTCGACACAAGTACGGTTTACATGTACAGCCACAAAAAATAAATACATAATAAAATGATAATGAAATGGACACCCTAGCTGCAAACAGGTGTTGATGTACTTCACTGGGGACATGTTGAAAATGTGTGCCCCGACCGGGACTCGAACCCGGGAGACGCTGTAGCCCCCTTTTTTTTTTCGTTCGTTGTAGCTGGTCGTGGCGGACGTCGTAAGATACCCGTTTCAGTTCGTGGTTGATCCATTAACTCATTTTTTTATTACAGAGGGCAGATAACCCTTGACCGAATACGCTGAGTTACCATACCGGCGCCATCTGAGCCACTGAGGGCACAGAGCATAGTGCGCCTGCAGGGACTTATTCCTTGCACGCTCCTCGTGAGACCCACATTCCCAACATGTCCACACCACTACATTCGTAGTGCGCCTAATAGATGTTTGAGCATCATACTCATTACTCGTGGCAGATTAATCCACCAAGTCCCGCACGAGTTCGGGCAGAGTGTATGCGTTCGCACGAGAAGGTCAGTGGCCGGGAAGCAATATTTTAACTATATGTGACGGTACTATCTGTTCCCGAAAGAACAGTTACCGTTGATGACCATGCAGCTTTGCTAGAAATAAAATGATGATTAAATGGACACCCTAGCTGCAAACAGGCGTTGATGTACTTCATTGGGGACATGTTGAAATTGTGTGCTCCGACCGGGACTCGAACCCAGGATCTCCTGCCGACATGGCAGACGCTCTATCCATCTGAGCTACGGGGAGCGTGCAAGGGATAAGTCCCTGCAGGCGCTCTATCCTCTGTGCCCTCTGTGGCTCAGAAGGATAGAGCGTCTGCCATGTAAGCAGGAGATCCCGGGTTTGAGTCTCGGTCGAGGCACACATTTTCAAAATGTCCCCATGAAGTACATCAACGCCTGTTTGCAGCTAGGGTGTCCATGTAATTATCATTTCATTTCTAGCAAAGCTGCATGGTCATCGACGGTAACTGTTCTTTCGGGAACAGATACTACCTCATATATAAATACACAATATTTCAGCACGCTTCTTGGTTGACACACACTCCCACCTAGCGCCATCTATCTTTCTCAGTCCCCGTCCACGTCCTCCATGCCCGATAATTGTAGATTTCCACTCGAGAACCAACATACTTGTGTATCTGCACTAAATGTTGTGGGTGCCTTAACCACTGAGGCAAATCAGTTAGATGAATGCGTGGTGTCTGTTCTGTCCGAAAGAACAGACACAATTCATTCATATAGATAATTATTGTTGTTTTATAGAATGTTCTTCATCATGACCAAAGGCGAGAACTTCCCAGTATTATTGATAAATGAGAAAGTTGTTTATAAATAACAAAACATGTTTCATTTTAGTTCGATAAAGTACTGAAGCGATGTTTGATACATATATTTTTTGTTTTGCTGTTTTTTTTATTTTACTTTTATGTTGCGGAAATTGTGTTTCCTAGCGCTATATTATAAATTTTCATCGTTTTCTTTTTATTTTAGCTACAGTGTGTTTTTGTGCCACGTTACAAATCAGCAATTTTCAAATAAAATCTGAATTATACACTGAAAATTTCGGTATTGCTACAAAGGCTGTTTATTCGTAAACAACGGACCGGAGTATAACTATATAAAACAAAAGTTTTCCAGGCTATTTATACATCCTCATCCACATTCTAGACCAGTGGTTCCCAACAGGTGGTCCGCGGACACCCAGGAGTCCGCGAGATCTGCCAGAGGGATCCGCAGGATGCTATTAGAATAAAAAATATTTATTAAATATATTTCGTATGATAACAAATTTTTTGTTTTGGCCGATTCCTGCATGAGCAGAGCTTTAGCGAACGCTAACTTCTGACTCTTAATTTGGCTTTTTTAGGCACTTTTTACTGTGATATGACAATGTACCAACCATGAAGGAGGTCCTCGAGAAAATTTTGTTGGGAACCCCTGTTCTAGACGGTTCACACGCTTCGGCTCATAGGGGAATCTAGTAAGACACTGACCACATGCGTAAAGATAGCGATCTTTATAAGGTAACTCCTTCGAAGTATACGCTTAATTACAGTTGTCTACAGCAGCCCATGGTAGTGTTACGACTCTACCACAGTGTTAGTGGACTTGTAATGTCAGTGAAATCCGGCAGAGATCTTCACCTACCAGTATTCACAATGCAGAAGTCTTTAGACTGTTTTGAAAATGAACTATGTTTTGCTACGAGAAGTAACACAGCTGTATATATACTGAAGAGCCAAAGAAACTCTTACACCTGCATAATATCGTGTAGGGCTTCCGCGAGCACGCAGAAGTGCCGCAATACAACGTGGCATGGACTCGACTAATGTCTGAAGTAGTGTTAGAGGAAACTGACGCCATGAATCTCGCAGGGCTGTCCATAAATCGGTAAGAGATCGGTAAGAGTACGAGGGGGTGGAGATCTCTTCTGAACAGCACGTTGCAAGGCATCCCAGGTATGCTCAATAATGTTCAAGTCTGGGGAGTTAGGCTGCCAGCAGAAGTGTTTAAGCTCAGAAGAGTGTTCATGGAGCCACTCTGTAGACATTCTGGACGTGTGAAGTGTCGCATTGTCCTGCTGGAATTTCGCAAGTCCGTCGGAATACACAGTGAACATGAATGGATGCAGGTGGTCAGTCAGAATGCTTACGTAAGTGTCACCTGTCAGAATCGGATCTAGACGTATCAGGGGTCCCACATCACTCCAACTGCACGCGGCCCACACCACTACAGAGCCTTCACCAACTTGGAGTCCCCTGCAGGGTTCATGAGGCTGTCTCCATACCCGTACACGTCCATCCGCTCGATGAAATTTTAAACGAAACTCGTCCGACCAGGCAACGTGTTTCCAGTCATCAACAGCCCCATGTCGGTGTAGACGGCCTCAGGCGAGGCGTAAAGCTCTGTGTTGTGCGGTCATCAAGGGTACACGAGTGGGCCTTCGGCTCCGAAAGACCACATCGATGATGTTTCGTTGAATGGTTCTCACGCTGACAGTTGTTGATGGCCTAGCACTGAAATCTGAGTCAGTTTGCGGAAGGGCTGCACTTCTGTCACGCTGAACGATTCTCTTCATTCGTCGTTGGTCCCGTTCTTGCAGAATCATTTTCCGGCCGCAGCGATGTCGGAGATTTGATGTTTTACCGAATTCCTGATATTCAAGGTACACTCATGAAGTGGTCGTTCGGTAAAATCCCCACTTCATTGCTAACTTGGAGATGCTGTGTCCCATCGCTTGTGCACCGATTATAACACCACGTTAAAACTCACTTAAATCTTGATAACCTGCTATTGTTGCAGCAGTAATCGATCTAACAACTGCGCCAGACACTTGTTTTCTTATATAGGCGTTGCCGACCGCAGCGCGTATTCTGTCTCTTTACGTATCTGTGTATTTGAATACTCATGCCCATAGCAGTTTCTTTCGCACTTCACTTATTTTCACATTGTTACGTGCGTGATATATATGATTGATGAAGAGTGTTGTTGACATGTGAAGATCATTTTCAGATCAGAATTTTCTCAATAGTTGATCGGTTGAAATTATTTGGTCAAAGTTATCAGCCTACAGTTGCATAACAAGGGATTCTAACACTACAAACCATTGATAATAGCATCAACACTGACTTTCATGCTTATGCATTTGCCAGCTGATTTTATTAATATGTTGATTACTAATAATAACGTTTAAGGAGGGTTTGACTCTAGTGTTTTGGAATTTTTAATTACATAGCTATAGGCTGACCGTTTTCGCCAAAGGATAATGACCGAATACCAGCTATGATATCAGTAGATCAATATTCTATATAATCAAAACTAGCAGTCAGTCATTTATGTCTTATAACTGAGACTAGAAACAGAAACCTCTCTTGAGACTGTTTTGACACAGCTGAACGCACTGACACTACAACTGCCTTTAGTAATTGATACGTTCTGTCCAATAATTTTTATTTGTTATATTTTCTGGAACTATCTGACAATAAATTATAGAAGCCTGGATATCTTAGAACACGCACAGAGGATATCACGTATGTGTACAATTTTTAACTGACTTATAATCAGGTGAATACTGAGCTATAAATACAAAATCAAACAGGGGTAGTGTAGGAGTACGTTTAGTAATGAATAAGAAAACAGGAATAATTAACGCATTATTGTAGCCAAGATAGACACGAAACCCTCACCTACCACAGTAGCACAAGTTGGTATTTCAAATAGCTCTGCAGATTATGAAGGAATGAAGGAAATGCATGACGAGATAAAAAATTATTCAGATAGTTAAGGGAGACAAAAATGTAATAGTTATGGGAGACTGGAATTCGATAGTAGGAAAAGGAAGAGAAGGAAAAACGGTAGGTCAATACGTACTGAGGAAAGGAATGCAAAAAGAAACTGACTGGCAGAGTTTTGCACAGAGCATGATTTAATCATGGGTAAAATTTGATTTAAGAAACATGAAAGAAGGCTGTAAAGGTTGAAGAAAAGTGAAGACACCAGAAAGTTTCACATTGGTTATGAAATGATAAGACAGAGATTTCGTAACCAGATTTTAAATTATAAGACACTTACACGGACAGATTGTTGGTAATGGACTGTAGATTAAAACCGAGGAAATTGCAAAGATGTAGGAAATTTCAGCTTTGGGATTTCAACTCGAAAGAGTGAAAGAGCCAGTGGCTGTTGAGAGTTTCAGAGGGAACATTAGGCGACGATTGACAAGAACAGCGAAAGGTATACAGTAAAGGCGAATGGCTAGCTTTGGGAAATGAAATAGTGAAGGCACCAGAGGATCAAACAGGTAAAAAGACAAGGCCTAGTAGAAATCCATGTATAACACAGGAGATATTGAATTTAACTAATGAAATGAGAATATTTAAGAATGCAGTATACGAAACAAGCGAAAGGGAATACATACGTCTTAAAAATGAGATTGACATGAAGTGCGAAATGACTACGCAGGAATGGCAGAGGTCAGTTGTAAGGATTTAGAAGCATGTATCACTTGGGGAAAGATAGATAGCGCCTACAAGAAAGTTAAAGAGACGTTTGCGGAAAAGAGAGACAGCTGTATGAATATCAAGAGCTCAGATGAAACACCAGTCCTTAACAAAGAAGGGGAATCTGAAAGGAGGAAGGAGAATATAAGTGGTCTTTACAAAGGAGATATACCTGAGGGTGATGTTATAGAAACGGAAGAGGACGTAGACGAAGGTGAGATAGGAGATACGATACTGCGACAAGAATTTGACAGAGCACTGAAAGACCTAACTCGTGACAAAGTCTCGGAAGTAGACGACATTCCGTCAGAACTACTGACAGCCTGGGGAGAGCCAGCCACGATGAAACTCTTCCATCTTGTGACCAAGATTAAAGAGACAAATGGTTCAAATGGCTCTGAGCACTATGGGACTCAACTGCTGTGGTCATCAGTCCCCTAGAACTTAGAACTAATTAAACGTAACTAACCTAAGGACATCACATACACCCATGCCCGAAGCAGGATTCGAACCTGCGACTGTAGCAACAGCGCGGCTCCGAACTGGAGCGCCTAGAATCGCACGGCCACCGCGGCCGGCATTAAAGAGACAGGCGAAATGTTCTCAGACTTAAAGGGAATACGATAATTCCAATTATAAATGAAGCAGGTGTGAATCAGTTTAATCAGTCATGGTTGCAAAATACTAACCCGAATTCCTTACAGGATATTGGAAAAACTGATAGAAGCAGACCTCGGGAGATCAGTTTGGATTCTGGAGAAATGTAGGAACGCGCGAGTCAGTATTGACCCTACGAGTTATCTTAGATGATGAGTTAAGGTAAGATAAATCTATGTTCATAGCATTTGTAGACTTGGAGAGCTTTAGACAGTGAACTGGTCGTTGTGGCCGTGCGGTTGTAGGCGCTTCAGTCTGGAACCGCGTGACCGCTACGGTCGCTGGTTAGAATCCTGCCTCGGGCATGGATGTGTGTGATATCCTTAGGTTGGTTAGGTTTAAGTAGTTCTAAGTTCTAGGGGACTGGTGACCATAGTTGTTAAGTCCCATAGTGCTCAGAGCCTGTTTTTTCTTGGCAGTGTTGACTGGAATACTCTCTTTGAAATTCCGAAAGTGGCAATGATAAAATATATGAAGCGGAAGGCTGTTTACAACTTGTACAGTAACTAGATGGCAGGTGCAAGAGTCGAGAGTCATGAAAGGGAAGCAGTGTTTGAGAAGGGAGTGAAACAGGGTTGCAGCCTATCGCCGATGTTATTCAATGTGTGCATTGAGCAAGCAGTAAAGGAAACCAAAGAAAAATTTGAAGTAAGAATTAAAGTCATGGAGAAAAAATAAAAACTCCTTGTAGATTAATGCACTTGGTCCAAGTATGTTCCAGAGCCTTGATCCCATTTCGAAAATGATTTTCCTCCAGGCCTGCAAAATACACTCCTGGAAATTGAAATAAGAACACCGTGAATTCATTGTCCCAGGAAGGGGAAACTTTATTGACACATTCCTGGGGTCAGATACATCACATGATCACAGTGACAGAACCACAGGCACATAGACACAGGCAACAGAGCATGCACAATGTCGGCACTGGTACAGTGTATATCCACCTTTCGCAGCAATGCAGGCTGCTATTCTCCCATGGAGACGATCGTAGAGATGCTGGATGTAGTCCTGTGGAACGGCTTGCCATGCCATTTCCACCTGGCGCCTCAGTTGGACCAGCGTTCGTGCTGGACGTGCAGACCGCGTGAGACGACGCTTCATCCAGTCCCAAACATGCTCAATGGGGGACAGATCCGGAGATCTTGCTGGCCAGGTTAGTTGACTTACACCTTCTAGAGCACGTTGGGTGGCACGGGATACATGCGGACGTGCATTGTCCTGTTGGAACAGCAAGTTCCCTTGCCGGTCTAGGAATGGTAGAACGATGGGTTCGATGACGGTTTGGATGTACCGTGCACTATTCAGTGTCCCCTCGACGATCACCAGTGGTGTACGGCCAGTGTAGGAGATCGCTCCCCACACCATGATGCTGGGTGTTGGCCCTGTGTGCCTCGGTCGTATGCAGTCCTGATTGTGGCGCTCACCTGCACGGCGCCAAACACGCATACGACCATCATTGGCACCAAGGCAGAAGCGACTCTCATCGCTGAAGACGACACGTCTCCATTCGTCTCTCCATTCACGCCTGTAGCGACACCACTGGAGACGGGCTGCACGATGTTGGGGCGTGAGCGGGAGACGGCCTAACGGTGTGCGGGACCGTAGCCCAGCTTCATGGAGACGGTTGCGAATGGTCCTCGCCGATATCCCAGGAGCAACAGTGTCCCTAATTTGCTGGGAAGTGGCGGTGCGGTCCCCTACGGCACTGCGTAGGATCCTACGGTCTTGGCGTGCATCCGTGCGTCGCTGCGGTCCGGTCCCAGGTCGACGGGCACGTGCACCTTCCGCCGACCACTGGCGACAACATCGATGTACTGTGGAGACCTCACGCCCCACGTGTTGAGCAATTCGGCGGTACGTCCACCCGGCCTCCCGCATGCCCACTATACGCCCTCGCTCAAAGTCCGTCAACTGCACATACGGTTCACGTCCACGCTGTCGCGGCATGCTACCAGTGTTAAAGACTGCGATGGAGCTCCGTATGCCACGGCAAACTGGCTGACACTGACGGCGGCGGTGCACAAATGCTGCGCAGCTAGCGCCATTCGATGGCCAACACCGCGGTTCCTGGTGTGTCCGCTGTGCCGTGCGTGTGATCATTGCTTGTACAGCCCTCTCGCAGTGTCCGGAGCAAGCATGGTGGGTCTGACACACCGGTGTCAATGTGTTCTTTTTTCCATTTCCAGGAGTGTAGTTGTCAACTCTGGCTATCAATTCTTTGTTTGAAGTGAATCTTCGTCCACCAATAAGTCAGTTCTGAGAAGAGATGGAAGTCTGATCGAGCCATGTCAGGTGAATAAGGCGGGTACGGCGACAATTCATACCTTAGTTCGTGTAATTTTGCATGGCGACGGTACTTGTGTGCTGGCGCGCATTCTCTTGATGGAAGATGACCTTCTTCCTTGCTAAATATGGACTTTTTTGGCGTAACTTTTGTTGCAATTTGCCTAGGAGGTTAGCATAGTATTCTCTGGCAATTGTTTGCCCAGTGGAGAGATAATCTACAAACAGAATCCCCTTCGCATCCCAAAACACTGATGCGATGACCTTTCCTGCTGAGGAAATTCTCCTTGATTTCTTAGGTGGCGGAGAATCAGCATGTTTCCACTGCGTTGACTGTTGTTTTGTCGCTGTGGTATAATAGTGCACCCATGTTTCATCTGTGGTCACAAACCGGCGCAAGAAATCTTGTTCGTTTCTCCTAAAACGGGCCAACATTGCTCTGATATGTCCATTCTCATGCTTTTTTGATCCTGCGTCAGGAGTCGCTGCACCACCTTACACATAATTTTTTCATTTCTAATTCTTCAGTTAATATGTGATATACCCTTTTAGATGGCATTTGGCAAGTGTGAGCAATTTCACGCACTTTCAATATTCGAGCCTCCATGAACATTTTTTACACTTTTGCAATGATTTCTGGTGTAGTGACGCACCTTGGCTGAACACTGCGTGGATCATCACTAGTCGGGAACAACAACAGACCCACGTCGCCGCCACAGCTCTCTTCCAAGAGCACTGACGTGGCACCTGTCTACAGGCAAGAGTCCAGTGAATATCACGTGAACCACTTGTAGCTCTAGCACTGACCTCTTGTGGTGATTCCGAGAACTTTTGAAACAACCCTCGTAACAGTAAGGTCTCTGAAGGTTCACGAAGGTAAAAAATGTGGCATAAACGTCCATTTACAGAAGGTGTTCGAAGTGATGACCATTGGTAGCAATGCAGTGCTGCAATCTTCCTATCATGGATTGAGTGGTATTCCTTATCACATCTGCTCTTATATAAGCACATGCTCTGACAATTCTCTCTCTACGTGCAAGTAGTAAATATTCGCCGAATACGGAGTATCCACCTAATGTGCCATTGACATATAAAAAGCATTCGAAAGTTTCGCAGTACAGCACTAATAGGAACGGTAAGACTAGTATTGTCGAATCAAGTGAATGTGAATGATGTATTCCTTTGAAGAGCAAGTCGATATGTTTCTCGTTTACGGAGAATTCCAACGAAATTCGGTGAGAGCTAGATGTTTATACGCTGAAAGATATCCTCAACGTACTCACCCTACACGTCTTACATTTAAATATGTGTATGATATATTGAGAACAACTGGATCTTTAACGCATCGGAAACATATTCGGCAAAGGAAAGTTACTAACGAGGAAACGGAAACTGGTACTTGCCACTGTGGTTCGAGATCCTTGAGTTAGTTCGCGTCAAATCGCAAGAGAATCTGGCATGAGCCAGAGTAGTGTTGTTCGTGTTCTGCATCACCATAAATATCATCCTTACCACATCAGTCTCTACCAAGAATGAATTGGTACAGAATGTGTACGTCGCATTGAATTCTGCTGCGGTGCTCAACTTCAGCTTCAGGGGGGGGGGGGGGGGGACACATTTATTAAATTGATTTTTTTTACTACCAAGGCTACTTTCACGAACCATGGAATTTTAATTTGTGTAACATACATTACTGCGAAACTGAAAATGCATGTTGGCTGCGGCAAGTTGCAAACCAAAAACCGTGGACAGTGAATGTATGGTGTGGGATTCTGGAGGACAGATTTACAGGCCCCTATTTCGTCGAAGGAAATCTTAATGGTAGGAAATATACCACATTCCTGCAAGAAACATTAGGTCTGTTATTGGAAGAAATACATTTAGGAAGAAGGAACAGAATCTGGTATCCGGCACATTTTTCGCTGAGGGCTAGAAATAAGTTGCAGAGATAACTCCCAAATCGTTGGATTGGACGTGGAGGAGATGTGTCGTGGCCAGCTCGTTTGCCAGACTTGACACCTCTGGGTTTTTTCTTGTGGGGATTCGTAAAAGACATTGTTTATAAAGACACTCCAATTACACCTGGAGATATGCGAGACAGAATTGTCAGAGCATGTGATTCGATAAGTGCCAATTTGATGAGGAGAACCAATCAATCCATGATAAGAAGACTCCAGCACTGTACTGATGCCAATAGTCATTTTTTGCCACACCTTCGGTAAATGGACGTTCATGGCACCTTTTTGACCTTCGTTGACCTTCAAAGTCCTTACTATTACACATCATTGGATTCGTCTCGATAGCCACTATCAGAAAATAAGTACCAAACTATAGCATCCATTAAAAAAAAAGTTGACCTTCATATCTTAAGCGAGCCCACCTAGCAACGAAAAGGAATGTAATAATATGGCCCCCGTTGTCCCATTCAACTTTTGTCCCGCAAACTTTTCAGCTCCTATCATATTTTCGGAGTTATTCTCGGTGGCAATCGTTAGTGAGTCACCCTGCATATCTACTAAAACATTAACTGCAGTTGCTAAACACAGTTATCTGATATATGTTTCTGAATAGCTAAGACGGTTTGGTGATGCAACTCCTTAGTTAAATTCTACATTTATGTCATTTATTTTCTTTTCTACTTATTGTGAATTTTGTTTTTTATTTACGCCGGGCCGTGAAGGCCCAAGGGCTGTATACCGGCCGCCGTGTCATCTTCGACCTTGTGGCGTCATGCGGATGCAGTGTGCAGGGGCATGTCGTCAGCACACCGACCACCCTGCCGTTTTGCAGACTTGCCAGGCCGTGGCGCCACTACTACTCGGTCAAGTAGCTCCTCGGTTTGTATCAAGAGGCTGAGTGCACCCCGTACCACTCCTCCCTCGAAGCAAAAATCGTCGGCAGTACCGGGGATCGAATCCAGGTCCTGCATATGGTAGCTAAGGAGGCGGACTACTATAAAATATTTGATGGTATGGATTTAGACTTACTTTATTTTAGATCTGAAGATGATTCTGAGTGGTCGAAACATGTAATCTAATTAAAGAATTGCGACTGAAATGGAACAATGAGCGAGAATTATCTTAGATAACAATGCAGTTCCTGATTTTCACAAAACGAATATGTCGACTGTAGTCAATTTTGATCGTAATTTTGATTGTACAAATGGTGTTAGTAGTTTCATACTGGAGATATTTAATTTACACAACAAATATCGCTCACAGGCTGCTAATGAAGGGATGTTAGTGTTGCGGGTGGTTTTGAAGTACTGATGAACAATTTTGAAACCAAGCTATGGAGATTTAAGGCTACATTTACATTTTACGCAGTTGATGCAAAGTTACACTTGTGATGGGTGCTTCCATTCCAAGTACCGTACTTAACAAAAGTTTCATTCATCTGTGTGAAACTTTTGCTTCAATTTTACGACTAAAACCATACAAATAAGTAAACTGTAAAGTATTCGCTAACGATTAGTAAAGGTCACAAATTAGAAAAAGTCTTCAGTTAGTCACAAAAGCCATATAGCTCTAAAGCGTTGTATAATGATAGGTACAAATAAAATTATTACAACCAAATATCAGACTGGTAAACATAACATCTGTGCATAATGTGATGTCTGCATCTATTGTCTACATTATGAAACACACGTCAAAACATTGTTGTAAGTAAAAATTTTACGTTGTGCAAAGAGCACAAACATTTATAAGTACATATCTATAGGATAATACGTAAATCCTTTCTTTACTGGATGAGGAGTTAATAAATTTCTTGTCCGCAGCTCGTGGTCGTGCGGTAGCGTTCTCGCTTCCCGGGCCCGGGTTCGATTCCCGGCGGGGTCAGGGATTTTCTCTGCCTTTTGATGACTGGGTGTTGTGTGATGTCCTTAGGTTAGTTAGGTTTAAGTAGTTCTAAGTTCTAGGGGACTGATGACCATAGATGTTAAGTCCCATAGTGCTCAGAGCCATTTGAACCATTTTTGAAAAAGTAACTTAATGTCTATTTTGCTACATCTGAGCTTTGTTCTCAGTAATTTTCGAAGCATGCAGTACTGCAGTACGATTCTGTGGACACGGCAAGACTATTCTGCAAACGTATTTCAATAAAGATTTCCTTACAGTAAATTTCATAAATATTCTCCGCGAACGTGTTCTAGGGTATGTATGGCACAACACTGCGCTTGTCTTGCGGACCTTCTGCCATCGAAAGCCATCATACGTAATGCCCTGGAGCTGTGAGACACACAAGAATTTTATCGGGAATACAGAGTAGACGGCGAGGAATGCTTCCGCAGCACAGCTCTCCCACCCCCATTTACTCTTCCCAACACTCCAGTACTCCACCCACCTCCTGCTCTTCCTCCTCTGCCCCTTCCCCCTCCACACAAACTCAGACACACACGCGCACTCAACCAGTCTGCGCAGCTTGCATCACAAAGGAATTTCGGCAGACCAAGAGGGAAAAGTTTTCTGCCACTTGTAACTACATACAGCCTACCACTTCTACACGGAGGCAATACTTGTTCACAAAGTCGAACCACGCGTCGCTGGAAAGTATTTTTATGAGAACGACATAGTTCCAGACTTTGTGTCATCCTGGACAAGAAACCAAGTTGAAAGTTGCTGTGAACCTGGAATAACACACAGGAGCTCATAAACAAACAAACACCGTCCGAACAGATTTTGAACGCCCAACAGTTTCGTCTAGCCATACATGAGATATTAATAAGTTAGTACGAATAATGGAATGCCTTGAAAACGCTCTTTTTAAGGACTTTTTGTATACGAACAGTCAGACACAAATTGTGAAACCAGAAGAATCTTTCAAATTTCCGATTAACGTGATTCATGCATAGTATAGTTAACGAGGATGCGAGTAATACGATCAGGTTAATTAAAAACTTGGCTATGCAGACGCCTATGAGAGGAGATAATTCGAGCCGCTTCCTGTCCTTCACCCTTATGGGTGTCCCTGTTAAACTTTGTACGATGTTTACGGCCGATATAGCCGGCCGGAGTGGCCGTGCGGTTCTAGGCGCTACAGTCTGGAGCCGAGCGACCGCTCCGGCCGCAGGTTCGAATCCTGCCTCGAGCATGGATGTGTGTGATGTCCTTAGGTTAGTTAGGTTTAATTAGTTCTAAGTTCTAGGTGACTGATGACCTCAGAAGTTAAGTCGCATAGTGCTCAGAGCCAGTTATTACGACCGATAAACGATATTACTGCAACAGAATCTACTGTAATTCTTTCCCGGTTACAAGAGAATGCAGGACCGTGTTCTAACATTAAATCACGTGAGTTTTATGAGTGTTATGGCGTAGACCATGATCATTTTTTGTTTCACATTCCATACTCGGGAACTACATTGATGAAACACGTCGATATTTTCTCTTACACTACAAATAATGTAATTTGTTACAATATTTGAAGCGTTGCAGATGTAGAAGTTTTTCACCGAAGCAAATGCCATTTCGTGTCCAAATGAAGACGACAAACTGAAGAAGATGTAATGCCCTGAAAACGTCCTTGTGGCCCGTCAGAATGGAAATGTAATGGCGAAGCGCTTTGGCCTAATAGTCCAGTCATAGAATGAAAATCAGGGGGAAAAATTCGTATAGTCGCAAATTTTTGTACAGTGGTAGGATGAAGTTCCAAGAATAGAATACTAAAAATTGTAGAAGACATATCGACAGCACGTTACACTCGAGACTGTTTCTTCAGTGAAGTATACGCCTGACAGCTCCATCTGCTAACTTTTTTTTAAGTAACAACTCACTTGAAAACTGAAAATAAATACTCATTTAATTAACAGAAAATAACTCCACTTTATACAGACTACCTCAGAGAAGTTGTTTGTCAGCTCACATGAGAGAACTGGACAGGAAATGCTGGAAAGGCATAGCCGGTCTGTAAACTGAAAATTGAGCAGCCTCCGTTGTGGGGGAAGTTGCCGGTCCTGGAAGAATGTTAGAGCTACCACACAGGTGAATCAGTTGCCCGTTCAGCAGCGTTGAACAATGTGCAGAGATTTATGTAGATTCCGTGCATATGCGTTTCCCGCTTTGGTATTATTACTAACTCATAACTGGATTTCATGTAGTGTTGATGCATTTTATGTGAAAATGAACATCCCATGGGTATGTTTGCACACTCTCACCAAAGATTCATAAGTTACACTGTGGAGGTTCGGTATAACTTAGTGAAATACACTGTAGTTGCTTTTTGTGATTTAGTGCGGTAGAGAGAATAACGAATTACCTGCTCGCTCTTCAGTTGGCAAAACTGTTAAGGAGACTACTGCATGACGACAATTTGTCGCCCTAGCTCCCATCACGATTTTACCCTCCGCCTTGTCCTCCACCCTGTTACTCACCCAGAATATAGTTTACACCTTAATACGGCCCTACCGTACATAAATGTAGTACATAAATTTAATATATGTTCTTAATCCACTTCATTTAACAATAAACATTGCTTTTGTGCTATTAAAATGTCATTTCTAATAATTTGTGAGTTTTTTCATGCCCTTCAGCGTGTAAACCATTTATCATAGAGAAAAAAATGAACAAGGACTTTTTCGTATTAACTGTAGTTTAATTTTGTAGTGGTAAACATTTTTCCTTGCAGCCGCGGTTTACGAGTTATTAAAAAAATACCTTTAACGCCCCCACCACCACCCACATCCCCTAGCTTACATCCGAACAGTGGAAATTTTTAGTGTATTGTTCTTGAGAGTCCCTTCTAAAACCGTACAAAAAATTGTGTTCACCTAAATGTCCCTTTATTGAGGGCAGGCAGGTAGATCGGAGGCGCCGCTGCCGGGCAAGCGCCACTGTGTTGGGACGCAATGTCTATCTTGCCATTTGATAGAACGAAGATGATTTATGTCTCAAGTAATTCGAGTGGAAATAAATGAAAGGCAGTGTGTCGTTCACGTATACCTACTGAACTTATATTTCGGTCCACTGGGCCGGATACAGCAAATGCGCAGAGTAGTTACCTATGTACATCAGTTGTTTGTAGCAGTGTACGAGATATCGAAAAATAACCGCCAGAAAGCGAGCACGTGTGAGTAGCACGTGTTCTTGCTTCCGCCGCAGGTGCTGCTGTGCGTTGTTCGTGACTCCGGAAATGAGAGCCTTAACGCCATCGTATTAGTTTACGGCTGATTGATACTTCTTGTCGAATTCTCGCCACGAAAAGTGCAGGCAGTGATGGCACCAGTTACCGTTTCCTGTGACGTCACCTCCTTTTCGCGCCGAAGCTTCGAGACCGAGAGTAAGGACCAGACAACGCCAGCTACTAGTGTGTGTGACGTCACTGCTGTTCTAGTGTGTAGTGGCCTCCAGCTGTGACTGCAACCAATAACTGCAACTGTTGGCTTCATGTTACCATCGCCTGATTCCTAACATGGGTTCTGTAGAGAAGGCAAGGTTGGGGAACCAGCCAGGTAAAGAAAAGAGATCGCCTCACCCTAATATGCAATTTTACACCAGCTGTTCCTGGAGTGATGTGGGAGCTGCTTCCATTCATCCTGACTGATGAGTGGAATTATCATTACTGCAGTTGCCTTCCTTAAATTCTGTTTTGGTTGGCAATACGATTATTCAGTTCTATAAATATGTTAATTGTTTTCAATAACGCTTTATAGTTTGCATATGGCGCTTATGTTTATCAGATGTGTTTTTCGTAATGTGCCGCTTAGTGACAATCTGTCATTAAGTGCCTCCTGGACGCTCGGCTGTGGGGCCATTGCTGACGGTAATCGGAGGAGCGTGGAGGGTGAGTTACGCGACGGGTCACGGTGTGGCAAGACCGTTGGTGTCCGCTGTGTACGCGCAGTTCTGGCGAACGGCACTGACGTCATTCTGGTGTACGTTAGTGCTTAAGCGGTTTTGATGGCCTAATCTCGATGTGGCGACTTATAACTGTGGCCTGAAGTGCCCATTATTGGGCTTCTTTACGGGAGTGATATGGTGGCAGACCGACGTCCAGCAAAGGATTGATGCGGTACGTCAAAAATGGTTCAAATGGCTCTGAGCACTATGGGACTCAACTGCTGTGGTCATAAGTCCCCTAGAACTTAGAACTACTTAAACCTAACTAACCTAAGGACATCACACACATCCATTCCCGAGGCAGGATTCGAACCTGTGACCATAGCGGTCGTGCGGTTCCAGACTGTAGCGCCTTTAACCGCTCGGCCACTCCGGCCGGCAATGCGGTACGTCAACTTTCGTGTTCCTACATCCTATAATTCTGCTGTGTTCAATGGCGGTCGTTATTTCAGGTTGCACAAGATAAGGTGTATACCAGTAGTTACTAATTATTCCACTTTTAAGATTCTTGACTTCGAACGGTTGCGAGTTTCCGCTAAATTGAGTTTGATAGCAGCAAGCGTCATTTTTGTGCTAGCTCAGATTGTTTCTCTTTACGCCACAGTCTTTCTGTGTGTTGTGACTGCCTCACGCCACGCCTTGGTCGCCTGACTACGTGCCTACCATTCTGTTCGTTACACAAGCACCGTGGATCTGAAAGTTTGGTTTGCAGTGGCAAGCATACTGTGCAGATGTACATCGTTTTTAGTTATGCTAAAGGCGTCTCTCCACGACTAAATTAAGAGGAAATTCAATGAAGGGCTTGTTATTAACATCCAATGTCTTCTGATTAAGTTTGTATGCTGCTGCCCGTAGGACCTTATGTAAACGTCATGATGATATGTAATTGGTTACCTTATGAAGTGAGACAGCTGTATTATCACTAGGGAAAATGAACTTAGGGAAGAGGTTATCCTCGTCACTCTATCGCGATAATTGCCCTGCGACCTCGGTAATTTCCTGTGTCTGTCAGGTGTTATTGGTGTTCACTCCCAGGAAATAATCACGGTTGTTTTCAAATTACCTAAAGAAATATGTCTAATATATGACGTTCTTGGATGGGCGTCGGCTGTCCAGTAAATGTTGTCAGTAGAAAGAATCGGATGCCATTCGCCACTGTATGGTGAGTGGCGGCTGTTAACGTTACCGGCTCTGCAGCTGACCAGGGGCTCTCGATTGTCTTGGCCTTGTTTCGGCCATAAGAAAATACAGCACTGATCGTTAAGTGTTTGGCATTTTGGAGAGATTTTCATGACTTGATTGCAGGATAACTTAAAATGTTTGATTTCCCTTGTGTGCAGGGTACGTAAATTGTTATTAGATTCTTGATTTTAATTAGTATAATACTGGTTAGAGAACCTGATGCCTGTAACACTGATAGAGTTTGTTTGAATGATTACTGTTGCTTTTTAAGTCTTCTTACCAACAAATCTTAAGAAACATGGAACTTAAAAGATTCCTCTGTAGTTTTGGGTTCAAGATCTTGTGAATTATTTTAATTGATGTTCCCATAATTCGTCCACTTGTTCGTTAAATTGAGAGCAGTGTACTTAACATTGATCGTTAGTAATTTAACTGTTTGTGCTTACCTTCTGGATGTATGATTTCAGTAAATGTTTGATAATCTCAGACTGCCTTTTTCAACACTTAGTTCTTGTTCCACCTACTCATTTGGTACACTAATAACACACCTGCATCAAATCGTGTGGTGCCTGTCAAATAATAAACTCTGCCACAACTGGATCTATGTGGTGCTCTGTGTCTTACTCAGCTTATTCATAAGGTGATCAATGCCTCACACTTGATAAGAGTGGCAGTCGTTAGTAAACAGACTCCACAAAAAGTGTCTCCAGGTTGCAGTACACTTCTGTTCATTGGAAAACCCTTGTTGCCAATAGTCTCTGCAACTCAGGAACTGAGTTCAGCTCCCAAATAGAGACTTCTCGAATAAGAAGAGATGGCTGCAGCATTTGTCCTTCACTCACAATAGAATATGTGCCGGTGAGATATCAACCAATTAAAGCACTTTCACCATTAATATGAAAAAGTTCAAAAGTCGAAGAGTAAACATTTTTCTCCTAGTAGCGTAATATGCTTCAAATCAATAAGTATTTTCCACTACACACTTTCTAAGGTAGCCATTGTTCAAATCGGTTGAGCTTGTTACTAAAGCATAATGGGGCAGTTCTCACGCATCTAAGTGTTTATGAAGTCATATATCCTGAGTGACGTGTCGTACATTGATATAATTTTTCAGATACTTTCAGTGCTGTATGTGAACACTGCAAAATTTGTCGCGAATACAGTTGGTAGTAAAGCAGTAATAAAACGTCTGGCAGTTTTAGTGCATCATTTTGTTGGTTGTTTCAGGGAGAAGATGTTTCGTAAAGATTTGAAATCATGTGTAAAGGTTGTTGAAAGTCACTAAGCGCTTCAGTTCTCAAATACTGGATGAGTAAAATAAGGGTATTCGTGCATCGTGGCCAATATTAATTTTTCCCCAACGTCCACACCCTTTTGATAGGCAGGTGGTTCCTACCTCTATAGCGATTCTTTCCAAACGGTTAGTGATATGTGCAACAAATCTGGTTGAAATTGGTACAGTGGTTTCTGAGGAGATGTAGAACATACGTATATGCATAAGTTTTTATAATATGCATGGATATCTTTTTTATCACGATGAACTGAAGTATGTACCTTGTCCCAAACTATGCTCAAGCTAATACGGTGTCCAAAGCTACAATCAAGTTACCTGCTAAAATCGCATAAAAATTCGTCCGGTAATTTTGGAGATTAGTGTGTTCACATCGACAGCCAGACAAGAAAGTTTGGATAAAACTATAAATAACGATGTCTTTTGTTTCGTGATCCGATTCTGATGAACATTAGTCTATAGGGTGCCCCAAAATAAGCTCAAGATACCTGCGAAAACTCTATGAAAACTCTTTAAGTAGTTTTGGAAATTACTATGTTCAAAGACAGAAAGAAAAATCCATCATCGCTTAAACTTTGATTAATAAGCAGCATTAACGGCAGCTGCTAGGATCTTACAAAAGGTATGCTGGCGCTCCTGTTGCGATGGCGTTGGCACGTTCAGAGTACTAGCAGGCACACTTGAAGATGATTCACGGCACATGACTGATCATCCATGATCGTCCGAGGAAACGATTTACAGGGAGGCCAACCTCCATTAATTTAGGCAAAGCCGGCTCGGAAGCTTCTGATGGTGGTAGTTCGGATAAACCTCTCTTGATCCTGTAAGACCCCTTTCCTGTCTGGGAGACCCGGAATGGGACATTGAGACGACCCCTGCCCTCTTTGCCCCTGACCCTACTCTCGGGCTTCTTAAAATAAGGGGGGTAGCACCTTTCGAACCAAGGACCGAAGGCCTTTTGATTACTTATCAAAGACGCTACCTAAAACAAACGTGTATGAGGCGACTGTTGGACTCCCTCCCACAGCTTTAATTTTATAGTACAAGTGTAAATTCTGTGATATTCAAAAAATTTTCAATTGCACTATTCCTTCTTCCTACATTAGCAACGTCTCACCGCTACGGAGGTCACCTGCCAAATGGAGCATGCCTTTGTGTCTGCAGCTCGAAGCGTCGGTGTGCAAAGTAATTCCCGGTACCTTACCAGACTGCATGTGTAAGGGATTTCGCAAATCATGACAGGCACACATTTTCAGGAAAACTCTGTGTCTGTCTTCATTTACTTGTCAATAGTTATAAATATGTTTATTCTAATAACAAAAATTAATTAAAATTAATAAAGGGACAAATAAAATGAAATTCATTAAAACTTCATGCAAATACACGTGGTTTTTTTAAAATTATATTACCTTTGAAATTTCGTATAAGTTAAATAATATGATCAGTGATGATAAAATATAGATCAATAATTAAGACTGAGAGGGTGTCGAACCTTCGCCTGATGCTATTTTTTTTTACAAATAATAGGAGAATTATAGCGTCCTCTTAAATTTAATTAAGGCCCTATAGTATGTGAAAGGATTATTGGTACCATATACTCAAATTTTCTTTGTATATATGGCATGAACGTTGGCCTTTTCATCAGCTTTTAGGTCTCTGAGAAAAAGGCTGAAGTTTGATCTTCACATACCTATTGGATGTTATTATTTGGTAGAAAAAATCAGTCCAGTAATTCGCACTGCACTAATCACGTGCCACATTCTACTCGTAACTGACAAGTATTTTCACAACTCCAACGTCGATTGTTCTGTGAACTCAGAAAAAAAAGCATCACAGGATCAACCTCTACATCATTTTCAGGCTGAAATAGGCACTTACGATAGTTACATCGACCAGCGGTGTCTGTATAGGTAACAACCATTATTCTGTAAGAATTTAGTTTCATTTTGTACACAAGTCTGTGACCGGATGCTAATGAAATGTCAGTCTGAAATGCTAAGCGGCGCTACGAGTTTTTCGAGCATCTTTACAAGGCCGTTCCTCATTCGCCTAGTTTACAATCGTTCAACAGAACAATCGACGTTTTTTTCAGTGGAGAAACAAATGTCCCATTCCCGGTCTCCCAGAGCCAAGGAAGGAAAGAGATCTTACAGGATCAAGGGAGCTTTATTTAAACAAACTTATATATTGTCCTTTTACTTATTTATTTATTTTTCTTTTTTCTTTTTTTTTTAAATTATTTTTAACCGAGTCCCACTACCGCCACCAGAAGCTTCCGAGTCGTCTTCGCGTAAATTAATGGAGGGTGGGAGGGGGGGTGGTTCGTCGGAGGATCTGTCATGTGCCGTGAATCACCCTCAAGTGTGCGTTCTACTACTTGGAATGCCCCAACGGGCACGAGGATTCCCGAATAATGTGCTAAATAATTCGATTGTCGTGTTCGGTACAATCCATAGCGGCGGAACGCCTCATTAGTCGTCGTCAGGCGGAAGCACAAGCTGAGAGAGGTTTCGGGTGCGGCTTACAAAACGTAATACAGCACCATGCCCTCCAGCCGGTTGACGGCGTTCGTTCTGGTAGTACGAAAGTAAACAGTATCTGGGCGTAGGAGTTTGTCCGGCGTAACAGACTCTGGCTGTCGTCGAAACAGGAACGCCAGCATACTTTCTATCTACATCTATATACATCTACATCTACATCTATATCCATACTCCGCAAGCCACCTGACGGTGTGTGGCGGAGGGTACCTTGAGTACCTCTATCGGTTCTCCCTTCTATTCCAGTCTCGTATTGTTCGTGGAAAGAAGGATTGTCGGTATGCCTCTGTGTGGGCTCTAATCTCTCTGATTTTATCCTCATGGTCTCTTCGCGAGATATACGCAGGAGGGAGCAATATACTGCTTCACTCTTCGGTGAAGGTATGTTCTCGAAACTTTGACAAAAGCCCGTACCGAGCTAC
Organism: Schistocerca cancellata; assembly: GCF_023864275.1. Classification (NCBI taxonomy): domain Eukaryota; kingdom Metazoa; phylum Arthropoda; class Insecta; order Orthoptera; family Acrididae; genus Schistocerca; species Schistocerca cancellata. Next base: position 957,041,835 of record NC_064626.1, read on the forward strand.
TGAGCTTCTCTCCTGCAGAGTCTTACACTGGAGTTTATCTATCATCTCCGTAACGCTTTCGCGATTACTAAATGATCCTGTAACGAAGCGCGCTGCTCTCCGTTGGATCTTCTCTATATCTTCTGTCAACCCTATCTGGTACGGATCCCACACTGCTGAGCAGTATTCAAGCAGTGGGCGAACAAGCGTACTGTAACCTACTTCCTTTGTTTTCGGATTGCATTTCCTTAGGATTCTTCCAATGATGCAATTTTGTCATATGATGACATGTTGGAGACCGTGGCTGTTTTTGAAGACGAAATGTTGATGGTGTCAGGACAGCAACCAGCCACAAATTTACTTTGAGTTCCTTTATTCAAAGGAAACCGTTACCGGTTTCGAATCGTTGCGATTCATCATCAGACGGTTTACATGCTTTCTTTCTGACATTTGGTTGGTTTTTTATAGATTAATTGTCCTAAAATATAAATAAAACATAATTACAAACACGCCATACACGGATGGTTGCGTTGCAGATTTTCGTTGCATGTGACTTACGTGAGACGTCAGTTTCGAGTGATTGTTTCCATAACGTTCATCCAATCGATGTAAATGCATTTCCACTGCATCCTCGTTGTTGCACACGTAATAGTTTTCACTGTACACTTTAGATTTGTCGCTGAGATCATTCCAACCACGCACTACATGTTTTGGTACATACAAAGAGTTTACAAACATATGGGTGTCACAGATGGTATGATATATCGTAACATTTGACAATGATGTCCTATGTTTGGAAAGGATCATATATTCTTTTACAAAAATGTAATGTCTTTTACATTAGTACAGAGAGATTGATTTCTTTTCTTTTTTTTTTAATTGCTAATTTAATTATAAAGTTTTTTATATATATTTAGAACTGTATAGGTAAAATAGTATATTATTTTATTACATTTGGCAGCATGAGAATTATAGTAACATATAAATTTTCTACTTGATCTGCAGATAGGTGTATTAATATTATTTGCTTTGGAGGCTGGAAAGTAATTTTTGGAAATTTTTCAGGAAACGGGTGTTAGCCAACTCTGTTTGTTCGTTAAGGATATAGTCTGGGTTGCTGTTTGTGTGTGTGTGTATTTCTAATTCTTCTAATATATTCATAGTGGCTCCTTTTTCTGTTAGATGCAAAATCTTTAAGTTGTCCTCAATATTTCCCACTGAATGGTTTTCTTCAGCAATATGGGCTGCAAATGCTGATTTGTTTAAGTTACCAAGTCTTAGAGCGTCAATATGTTCTTTGTATCTAATTTCAAAACTTCTGCCTGTCTGTCCAATGTAGAATTTTGGGCATGTATCACATTTGAGTTTGTATATTCCTGATTTACGGTAGGGACTCTTGGAGGTGTTTACATCATGGATTACTTTTTGTTGTAATTTATTATTAGTGGAAAAGCTGATTCTGATATTTTTCTTCTTTTAAATAAGTTTTCTATTTGGTATGAAAGTGGGCCTATGTATGGGAGAGTAGCATATGTAGGTTTGGCTTCAGTGGCACACTGATTTGGCTTGAAGTGACTGCTGCGAAGTGGATCTGTGGGTTTTGTCTGCATTTTGTTGTGGAGTTTTTCTATTATTGTGGGTTTATATTCATTATTATGAGCAATTGTTTTAATTATATTGATTTCATTTTGTTGGTCTGTGTCACTCATTGGTACTTTTTTAATTCGGTGTAGCATCGTTCTGAAATATGCCATTTTTTGTTGGCGGGGGTGGCAAGATGAGTTGCTAATACTGACATCTGTGGTGGTAGGTTTTCTGTAAATACTGAATTGATGTTTATTGTTATTATTGCAAATTTTCAGGTCAAGAAAGTTAATGCTTTTATTAGTTTCATGTTCAACTGTGAATTTAATATTTTTGTGCATTTTGCTAAGATCTGCTGCTAATGTATCTATTTCATTGCTTGTACCATTAAAAAGCAGTATTGTATCATCAACATATCTTCTGTAGTATATTATTTTGTTTGAGATGTGCTGGTTGGCAGAAAAGAATTTTTGTTCTATATGGTTGATGTAGATGTCAGCCAATATACCAGCTAAGCTACTTCCCATTGCCAAACCATCATGTTGTTGGTACAGTTTGTTGTTGAAAAATCTAAAGTGTACAGTGAAAACTATTACGTGTGCAACAACGAGGATGCAGTGGAAATGCATTTACATCGATTGGATGAACGTTATGGAAACAATCACTCGAAACCGACGTCTCACGTAAGTCACATGCAACGAAAATCTGCAACGCAACCATCCGTGTATGGCGTGTTTGTAATTATGTTTTATTTATATTTTAGGACAATTAATCTATAAAAAACCAACCAAATGTCAGAAAGAAAGCATGTAAACCGTCTGATGATGAATCGCAACGATTCGAAACCGGTAACGGTTTCCTTTGAATAAAGGAACTCAAAGTAAATTTGTGGCTGGTTGCTGTCCTGACACCATCAACATTTCGTCTTCAAAAACAGCCACGGTCTCCAACATGTCATCATATGACAAAATTGCATTAAGCTTACCTCGCCAGGTAATGAGAAATATACATGCTTTCAAGAAACATAAAATTAACCTAATAAAAACGTCCCTTAACATTAAATTCAACAAAGAGTGTATGTCACTTAAAATAGTCCCAAAATATGTCAAAGTCAAAATTAACTGCAAAACTAAAGCTGCCAGATTTGCTAAGCAGAAATGTGAAAATATATGGCTAAAGACAGAGATTAAAATGCAATACAAGAAAAAAGAACACCTAAACAATGTCATGTACAACTTGCATCTGCAGATAGGACACAGCCTCTCACCTTTACAATTCTCGCACATCCTACAGCACATAGACGATAAAGTAGACAAAGAACAAAAGATTATCCTATCCAAACACAAAAAGAAAATTGAAGCCTTAAAGTCTATGAACAATCCAGAGTTTGATAATAACAAGCAGCTAAGCCAACACAAATTTTTTGATAGAGTCATTAATACAACTGACATCCAATTTAGAAGCAGTGAACTCACTTTATTAAATAAAGGTCTGAAACATAATATTGGAACAAATCTCAATAATCACAGTGTTAAAAACCTCATAGCCTGCACAAAACTTGCTTGTGACACAGCAAAACTAGACACATGTGAGAAAAATGCAGTTGCATACAAGACAAACAAACTGATAATGAAACAACTTCAAACAAATAATACCCGTAAAAACACTGAACTTAAAGATTTGAAAAATATTAACAGCAAACTGTCCGAAAGTAAAGCACTCATAGTGAAAGCTGACAAAAGAAATTCTTTAATCATAATGCATGAAAGAGAATATGTAGAGAAAACCTTGCAATTTTTCCATAACAACAATATTACTGAAATAAAGACAGATCCTACAGTAAAATTCCAAACTAAACTCCGAAAGCTACTACAAAACTGTAACTTTTTACTGAACAAATATGAAATACGTAACTGCATAACAATGAATCCCTCGGCACCAAAACTGCGTGCACAGCCAAAGGTTCATAAAGAAAATTGTCCCATTCGCCCGATTGTTAACTCAAGATACAGCCCTGCATACTTCATAAGCCGTAAATTAAAAGACCTCATTACCAAATACTATACATTTGAAAATAACTACACCATACATAACACACATGAACTCATAAGCTTAATTAAAGACTTCCACATCCCACCAACAGCTAAATTAGCATCACTAGACATAGTCAACCTGTACACGAACATCCCTGTAAAAGAGACTATTAACATTATAAGAAACAATCTGCTTAAATATAAGAAAATCAGTGTTGCAGAGATCTGCGAACTCATAGAAATACTTTCACTTATTCTAGAGCATAATTACTTTAGCTTCAACAACAAACTGTACCAACAACATGATGGTTTGGCAATGGGAAGTAGCTTAGCTGGTATATTGGCTGACATCTACATCAACCATATAGAACAAAAATTCTTTTCTGCCAACCAGCACATCTCAAACAAAATAATATACTACAGAAGATATGTTGATGATACAATACTGCTTTTTAATGGTACAAGCAATGAAATAGATACATTAGCAGCAGATCTTAGCAAAATGCACAAAAATATTAAATTCACAGTTGAACATGAAACTAATATAAGCATTAACTTTCTTGACCTGAAAATTTGCAATAATAACAATAAACATCAATTCAGTATTTACAGAAAACCTACCACCACAGATGTCAGTATTAGCAACTCATCTTGCCACCCCCGCCAACAAAAAATGGCATATTTCAGAACGATGCTACACTGAATTAAAAAAGTACCAATGAGTGACACAGACCAACAAAATGAAATCAATATAATTAAAACAGTTGCTCATAATAATGAATATAAACCCACAATAATAGAAAAACTCCACAACAAAATGCAGACAAAACCCACAGATCCACTTCGCAGCAGTCACTTCAAGCCAAATCAGTGTGCCACTGAAGCCAAACCTAAATATGCTACTCTCCCATACATAGGCCCACTTTCATACCAAATAGCAAACTTATTTAAAAAGAAGAAAAATATCAGAATCAGCTTTTCCACTAATAATAAATTACAACAAAAAGTAATCCATGATGTAAACACCTCCAAGAGTCCCTACCGTAAATCAGGAATATACAAACTCAAATGTGATACATGCCCAAAATTCTACATTGGACAGACAGGCAGAAGTTTTGAAATTAGATACAAAGAACATATTGACGCTCTAAGACTTGGTAACTTAAACAAATCAGCATTTGCAGCCCATATTGCTGAAGAAAACCATTCAGTGGGAAATATTGAGGACATCTTAAAGATTTTGCATCTAACAGAAAAAGGAGCCACTATGAATATATTAGAAGAATTAGAAATACACACACACACACAAAACAGCACCCCAGACTATATCCTTAACGAACAAACAAAGTTGGCTAACACCCGTTTCCTGAAAAATTTCCAAAAATTACTTTCCAGCCTCCAAAGCAAATAATATTAATACACCTATCTGCAGATCAAGTAGAAAATTTATATGTTACTATAATTCTCATGCTGCCAAATGTAATAAAATAATATACTATTTTACCTATACAGTTCTAAATATATATAAAAAACTTTATAATTAAATTAGCAATTAAAAAAAAAAGAAAAGAAATCAATCTCTCTGTACTAATGTAAAAGACATTACATTTTTGTAAAAGAATATATGATCCTTTCCAAACATAGGACATCATTGTCAAATGTTACGATATATCATAGCATCTGTGACACCCATATGTTTGTAAACTCTTTGTATGTACCAAAACATGTGGTGCGTGGTTGGAATGATCTCAGCGACAAATCTAAAGTGTACAGTGAAAACTATTACGTGTGCAACAACGAGGATGCAGTGGAAATGCATTTACATCGATTGGATGAACGTTATGGAAACAATCACTCGAAACTGACGTCTCACGTAAGTCACATGCAACGAAAATCTGCAACGCAACCATCCGTGTATGGCGTGTTTGTAATTATGTTTTATTTATATTTTAGGACAATTAATCTATAAAAAACCAACCAAATGTCAGAAAGAAAGCATGTAAACCGTCTGATGATGAATCGCAACGATTCGAAACCGGTAACGGTTTCCTTTGAATAAAGGAACTCAAAGTAAATCTGTGGCTGGTTGCTGTCCTGACACAATCAACATTTCTTCCAATGAATCTCAGTCTGGCATCTGTTTTAACGACGATCAACATTATATGATCATTCCATTTTAAATCACTCCTAATGCGTACTCCCAGATAATTTATGGTATTAACTGCTTCCAGTTGCTGACCTGCTATTTTGTAGCTAAATGATAAAGGATCTATCTTTCTGTGTATTCTCAGCGCATTACACTTGTCTACATTGAGATTCAATTGCCATTCCCTGCACCAAGCCTCAATTCGCTGCAGATCCTCCTGCATTTCAGTACAATTTTCCATTGTTACAACCTCTCGATACACCACAGCATCATCTGCAACAAGCCTCAGTGAACTTCCGATGTCATCCACCAGGTCATTTATGTATATAGTGAATAGCAACGGTCCTACGACACACCCCTGCGGCACACCTGAAATCACTCTTACTTCGGAAGACTTCTCTCCATTGAGAATGACATGCTGCATCCTGTTATTTAGGAACTCCTCAATCCAATCACACAATTGGTCTGATAGTCCATATGCTCTTACTTTGTTCATTAAACGACTGTGGGGAACTGTATCGAACGCCTTGCGGAAGTCAAGAAACACAGCATCTACCTGTGAACCCGTGTCTATGGCCCTCTGAGTCTCGTGGACGAATAGCGCGAGCTGGATTTCACATGACCGTCTTTTTCGAAACCCATGCTGATTCCTACAGAGTAGATTTCTAGTCTCCAGAAAAGTCATTATACTCGAACACAATACGTGTTCCAAAATTCTACAACTGATCAACGTTAGAGATATAGGTCTATAGTTCTGCACATCTGTTCGACGACCCTTCTTGAAAACGGGGATGACCTGTGCCCTTTTCCAATCCTTTGGAACGCTACGCTCTTCTAGAGACCTACGGTACACCGCTGCAAGAAGGGGGGCAAGTTCCTTCGCGTACTCTGTGTAAAATTGAACTGGTATCCCATCAGGTCCAGAGGCCTTCCCTCTTTTGAGCGATTTTAATTGTTTCTCTATCCCTCTGTCGTCTATTTCGATATCTATAAGTGTAAGTAGGCTGTTTATGTTTTCTTATTGGAAACGTTACGTAGCGCTCTGTATGAAAATCACTGGCTGTGCTGTGTGCAGTCTGTGGCTAGTTTGCATTGTTGTCTGCCATTGTAGTGTTGGGCAGCTGGATGTTAAAAGCGCGTAGCGTTGCGCAGTTGGAGGTGAGCCAGCAACAGTGGTGGATGTGGGGAGAGAGATGGCGGAGTTTTGAAATTTGTAAGACTGAATGTTATGAACTGCTATGTATGTTATCATTATTCAACACTATTAAGGTAAATACATTGTTTGTTCTCTATCAAAATCTTTCATTTGCTAACTATGCCTATCAGTAGTTAGTGCCTTCCGTAGTTTGAATCTTTTATTTAGCTGGCAGTAGTGGCGCTCGCTGTATTGCAGTAGTTCGAGTAACGAAGATTTTTGTGAGGTAAGTGATTTGTGAAAGGTATCGGTTTATGTTAGTCAGGGCCATTCTTTTGTAGGGATTATTGAAAGTCAGAATGCGTTGCGCTAAAAATATTGTGTGTCAGTTTAAGGACAGTCATGTATTATTGTTCAAAGGGGACGTTTCATAAGATCGCTACGAGACCACCATGAACTCAAATACTCAGCAGCTACGCACAAATACATCCGTTAAATAACAGACGCGTAAAACTTCTATTACGATTTTCTCGTAATTGCACAACTGTGCATCTCACTACTTGCACATTCTGTTTTAATCGCATTGTTAAGTTGTACAAAGTCTGAAGTAAATCCGTGATAATAACGTCGCGGCCTCTCCTTGTAAGACGAAGTGGCTGCAAGAAAGATGTTAGAAATCGAAAAAGAAATTACTGCGGAAGGACTGACTCGGCATATAGGAAATTCGAATTAACCTGCGGCGAAATTAAAATCAAGAGTTGTAAAATTAGGATTGCACGGGATTCCGCTGTTAAATTCAGAGGAGAGAGAGCGGACAGGTGAAAAATGTACATTGAAGGCCTCTATAAGGAGGAACATTTGTCTGAGGTGATAGAAGAAGAAATAGGAGTCGATTTAGAAGAGATAGGGGATGCAGTGTTAGAATAAAAATTTAACATAGATTTGGAGAACTTAAGATCAAATAAGGCAGTAGGGATGGATAAAATTCCATCAGAATTTCTGAAATCATTGGCGGAAGGAGAGGGGGGGGGGGGGGGAGTGGCCACAAAACGGCTAACTTTCGGAAAAATACCATCCACACAATCCCGAAGGTTGCAAGAGCTGACAAGTGCGAACATTATCACACAATCTGCTTAACAGCTCATGTATCAAAATTGCTTGCAGGAATAATATACAGAAAATTGAAAAGAAAATTCAGGATGTGTTAAATGACGATTAGTTTGGATATACGAAGGGTAAAGGCATCAGAGAGGCAATTCTGAAATTGCGGTGGAAAATGGAAGAAAGGCTAAAGAAAAATCAAGACGCGTTCATATGATTTGTCGACCAGGAAAAAGCGTTAGGTGATGTTAAATGGTGCAAGATGTTCGAAATTCTGTGAAAAATATGGGTAAGCTACAGGGAGTGACGGGTAATATACAATATGTACAAGAGACAAGAGAGAATAATAAGATTGGACGACCAAGAACGAAGGGCTCGGATTATAAAGGGTGGAAGACACGGTTGTAGTCATTCGGGCCTACTGTACAATCCGTACATTGAAGAAGCAATGGGGGAAATAAAACAAAGATTCAGGAGTGGAATTAAAATTCAAGGTGAAAGGATATCAATGATAAGATTCGCTGATTACGATCCTGAGTGAAAGTGAAGAATAATTGCATGATAGGCGCCGGCCGCTGATGGCCGAGCGGTTCTAGGCGCTTCAGTCTGGAACCGCGCGACCGCTACGGTTGCAGGTTCGAATCCTGCCTCCGGCGTGAATGTATATGATAACCTTAGGTTAGTCAGGTTAAAGTAGTTCTAAGTTCTAGGGGACTGATGACCTCAGAAGTTAAGTCCCATAGTGCTCAGAGCCATTTGAACCATACATGATAGGCTGAATGGAATGAACAATATAATGAGTTCAGAATATCGGTTGAGAGAAAATCGAAGGAAGACTAAAGTAATGAGAAGTAGCAGAAACGAGAACAGCGAGATACTTAAGATCAGGATTGATGGTCATGAAGTAGATGAAGTTAAAGTATTTTGTTATCTAGGCAGAAAAATAACCAATGACAGATAGAGCAACGAGGACATCAAAAGCAGACCAGCAATGGTAAAACGAGAATTCCTGGCTAAGAGAAATCTAATAGTATCAAACATTGGCTTTGATTTGAGGAAGAGATGTTTGAGCGTGTACTTTTGGAGCACAGCGTTGCATGATACTGAGACAAGGACTATGGGAAAACCTGAAAAGGAGAGAATCGAAGCATTTGACATGTGGTGCTACAGACGAATGTTGCAAATTACGTTTACTGATAAGGTAAGGAATGAGGAGGTTCTGCATAGGATCGGAAAGAAAAGGAATATGTGGAAAACTCTGACAAGAATAAGGGACAGGAAGAGAGAATATCTATTAAGACATCAGGAAATGACTTCCATCGTTGTAGGAGGAACTGTAGAGGGCAGAAACTGTAGAGGAATACAGAGATTTGAATGCATGCAGCAAATAAATGAAAACGTAGATTCTAAGTGCTACTGTGAGATGAAGATGTCACAGAAGAGGAATTCGTAGCAGGCCTCATCAAACCGTTCAGAAGACTGTTGATTAAATAAAAAAGTCTATCTGAGTCATCGTTGCCCACAGTAACTTTCCTGTAAATTGATTTAAAGGACTCTCTTTTTTTTCTTCAGTTTTCTCAGGTTTCCAAATATTTCAAATCAGTTCCATGCTTTCTAACAGCCCCAATGGTGAAATTCGCTGTTGTAGATGTAAATTCGTCTCTGAATTACACAACTAAAATTAAGCATTTTTATAATTCTTCGCTCTGACTCAAGTTTGTTAGCTTAGTGAAATAAGTTTATCATCTGCCTTCTATAGCATACCCATATGTAACCTTAGTGTATTATTTCCACCAATCACAAAACGTATCGCTGAGTATTACATAGAGGTCTAGACGCCTCTTGAGAGTCGCAATACCTTAGGGGAGGGCGCTGGTGGAGGGGGCGCCCAGTAAAATATGCAGGCCGCCGGCGGTCTGTGGCGGGAACATGCTAAAACCCGAACACCTCGGCTTCAGAGGCCGGAAGGAGCGTCGCTAAGGTCTAGAAGGCACCGCGCGCTGAAACACCACAAGACCCGTTCCTCACTTCGTTTCAGACAGAGCTTCAGAAACTTGGATTTTTGTTTCTTCTTTACTTTGTATTAGTAAGTATTAACATGCCATTACAATAATATTTCAGATTAGTGAAATTCAATAAACAAACAAGAGGCATGCAAACAGTACGGTTCATAACATGAAATGATACCAGTAAAATATCGTGGAAGATGTCGACACTGATTTCAGCGGGGTTCAGACTAGATTCACCTTTCACTAGCAGTAATTTTAAGAAATTGTATCCTTCTAGCTCCAATAGTTCATAGTTCGAATCAGGTCCTTGGATCACCGTTCATTTGTCAGAAGCATATTCGTTACGCTACATTTTTAATATGTGAAAATGGATTTCGTTGACGTTTTATGTCATTTAACAGAAATTAGTTTACAGGATTACTGGACAAAACAATGCTCTCTGTATATTAGAACAACACACTGGTCGGTTTGGAACGCTACCATTGGCGCCAGGTAGTCAAGTGATCATCTACCACTGAAGTAAGCCATGACAGTGAAGAGTAAGATGGGTCAACATGGAGACGTGACAGAATGGCAGAAAGGAGTCATCGTGTTTGACCACACAATGAATGAAGTTGCCTGATTATTTGGTATATTAATGCTGATTACCCAAAGTGATTACAAGGAATGGTAAAACACTCACAGCACGGAACACAGCGTGAGAACAATGCCTGTAAATGATCTTAACCGACTGGAGATGAGTGTTAAGCTTCTTAAATGACAATTGTCGAGGTCATTCGGTTGCATTCCCGAAAAATCACGGAATTATATTAAATGACAGTTTGTTTCAAATCTGACACTAATTGCTGGTATCAGCAAACAGAGGTCCGCCTGAATCAGTTCTCGAGCGAACACTGCCAACCAAGAAGGAATCTTTCAGTGGATGTGTGGAATAAGGTACCTTGATAAAGGTTATTTCTCACTGCGACACATTTGGATGGGCGTAAGAAGAAAAAAATCGCTGGGGAGTAGCTGACTAGTAGGGTGGCGCAAGAGGGGTCGCAGTGTGTGGTGGGTGTAGTCCAGGGCGGAGGTGTTCTTGTGTTGTGTTGGGTATATTTCTCATATTATGATCTAGGCCCACTCGATCCGGTTACCCTTGATTAGAACCAGAAAATGTTTCCTCTTCATTCTAGGGTTGGTGCGGCATCCAGTGTGTGTGATATGAGAAAACAAACAGTATTGGTTGCACTGTTAAATGCTTTATTATTTCCCAATGACGAAATTCGCCTTTATTTCGTCACTTTTTATTACTTTCCAATGACAGGTTTCACCTTTATTTAGGCATCTTCGGATTGTCTGATATTTGATAACGTCGGATACATGAAATAACACATAAAATTCCAGTGTAAACCAAATGGGATCAGGATACAGAAGGTCTTTACTTGTATAACATGACGGAGGTGCAATGCATCGTGTAACTATAGCTACCAAATAAAGGTGAAGCCCGTCATTGGAAAGTAATAAAAAATTTTAACACTGCAAGGAACACTGTTTGTTTGTTCAAAATGTGCCAGAAAGTTTGATTCAACGTTCTCGGTAAACAGATATAGCCCTTTCCTCATCAAGATGACTAGTAAATCCTTCCGTCTTCGATGACGACAGCCGTGTTCGCAACCCTGCACACATACACTGTTTTACTCACAAACACTCAGGCACACTATAGCACTTCAACTGACCCAATCTTAATCCAATACCACGTATAGGACTATCTGGAACAGCGGATGAAAAGTAGAAATAAAATCGCTGCAGTTTTTAAACTGGATGGAAGTGAACAATCACTGACTGTTTCAGCAGGATATGCAATACCGAATAAACTTTTTTTTTGCCAAATTGACGCCGTTACCAAGGCAAGAGCCCATGTTACCCAATATTACCCTTACCCTTATGTTACCAATGGTGACTAATTTTGTATCCCGATCTAACACAAATACTAATTTCTCACTTAAATGTTCATTATATTTCTTTTTCAATAAGCTGAGGTGACAAACGTCAAGGGATACCTCCCAATATCGTGTCGGGCCTCCTTTCTCCCTGCGTAGTGCAGCAGCTCGACATGTAAAGGTCTCAACAAGTCGGAAGTCCCCAGCACAAATACTGAGCCATTTTGCTTCTACAGCCTTTCGTAATTGGGAAGGGTTTCCGGTGCAGTAATTTGTGCACGAACTGTCACATATATGTTCGAGGGAATTCCTATCGGACGATACTGGTGACCAAATCATTCACTCGACTGGTCCACAATGTTCTTCAAACAAATAGCGAACAATTGTGGTCCAGTGATATGACGAAATGCCATTAAGACCATGAATGGCTGCAAATGGTTTCCAAGTTGTCGAACACAATCATTTCCAGTCAATGATCGGTTCAGTTGGACCAGAGAACCCAGTCCATTCGATGAAAACTCGGCTCCATTGTAGAATCACCACCAGCCTGCACACTGCCTTGCCGACAACCTGTGTCCATGGCTTCGTGAGGCCATGCGCCACACTCGAACCCTACCATCACCTCTTACCACCTGAAATAGGACATCATCTGATCCAGCCACGGGTTTCCAGTCGTCGGTGATCCAATCGACATGGTCAGGAGCCAAGGAGAGGCGCCACCTGCAGTGTCGTGCTGTTCGCAAAGGCACTCGAGTCGGCCGTTGATGTCATAGCGCATTAACGCCAAATTTCGCCGCACTGTCCCATCGGATCCGTTCGTCGTACATTGATTTCTGCTGTTAATGCAGTGCTGCTTGTCTGTTAGCACTGACAACTCTACATAAACACCGGTGCTCTGGGTCTTTAAATGAAGACCGTCGACCAGTACCTGGCGCTTGGTGAGAGGTAGTGCCTGAAATCTTGTATTCTCGGCACACACTTAACACTGTCGATCTCGGAATATCGAATTCCCTAACGATTTCCGAAATGAAATGTCCCACACGTATAGCTACAACTACCATTCCACGTTCAAAGTCTGTTTATTTCCTTCGTGCGGCCATAACCACGTCGGAAACCTTTTCACATGAATCATCAAAGTACAAATGATAGCTCCGCCGATGCATTGCCCTTTGATACCTTGTGTACGCGTTACTACCACCTCCTGTATATGTGCATATTACCATCCAATGACTTCCCAGTGTGTATTCTATAGCTGTATTTCTGTTCCTTCGAATTACTCGTACATTAGTAGTCACTAAAACTATTACGGGTCAGGTCACGAAGTAAGTCAGTCACAATGCGTAACATCAGAGAGAAAACCAATGTTCTGTCTTATGTTACTCATACTTTACGAAGACAATCTGAATAATGTGTAAAATATTTACTTTACAGAGAAATGAACATTTTTTCACATTATTTAAGGAAGTCCGGCTAACCTCTAAACTGGAACAATAATGTCACACTCGTATGCACGACTTAACTTTCTGATGTAATACCCAGTACGAGCTTCTCCGTTTCCATTAAATGTAGCGTCACTGGTAAGGACGCAATATGTCGACACATACGAGAAAAAAGCAAAATTCTTTTGGCCTAGTATAGGAAAACTATTTCTTACGTCAAAATGCACTTATTTTATGTTAGGATATCAAGTTGGGTAACTGCACTTGCTCCAAAGTCTATTTACTCACAAGGCAATCTCCCCATCGCACCCTCTTAGATTTAGTGGTAAGATGGCCCACTGGAAAGCACCTCAAAAAGTGAACACAGATCAAGCTTGAAAACAGAGAGAAGGCGTAGTGAGGTGTGAAAAAAAGAAAAAATAGAAAAAATAGAAACAGTGAACGGTCCCAGAAGATGAAGAAGAAGTGCAATAAAGAGCTACGTGTAATAGCAACGGCGTCGTGCGTGACTGGTCGTGGTATTGTACTGCCAAGCGGGTGAGTCGTTTTCAAAAGAACCATGTGCCATATATATATATATATACTTTTTTTCACAACATTATTGACTGTCCGTCCAATCATTGAAATGTTTGTTCTCTTTCTGTAGTCTTGACAGTTGTCATACTATACACTGGCTACAGAATGAGAGTCATGTGATAAGAATAAGTCACCGTCATCATTAAATGTGATGAACAGTGACAGCAGGTAAAATATCAAATAGACCTCTCACAGTAATGAAAATAAAAATTAATGGGTGCGAACTGTCTTACAACAAAGGAATTCAAAATTCAAGACTTCCAAAAGAGAATTCGACTTCAGAAACGTTAAAATCATACACACTATGGGATCAAAAATATACGGACACCCCCAAAAACAGGTTGTTCATATTAGGTGCATTGTGCTGCCACCTACTACCAGGTACTCCGTATCAGCGACCTCAGTAGTCATTAGACATCGTGAAAAACAGAATGGGGCGCTCCGCGCAACTCACGTATTTCGAACGTGGTCAGGCAATTGGGTGTCACTTGTGTCATTCGTCTGTACGGGAGATTTCCGCACTCCTCAACATCCCTAGGTCCTCTTTCTCTGATGTGATAGTTAAGTGGAAACGTGAACGGACACGTACAGCACAAAAGCGTAAAGGCCGACCTCGTCTGTTGACTGACACACATCTCCGGCGGTACACCGCAAGGTTACCGTCCTTCGATTCTGCCATTCCAGCACTAATCGAAGTGCTAGGTTTTTCAGGTGCCAGCCAGCCAGCCAGCCAGCCCAGCCGAGCAGAGCCGCAGCGGTCCAGCAGCAGCAGCAGCGGTTCCGGTCCCGATCCCGGCCTGCAGCGGCGGTCCAGCCGGCAGCAGCCAGCCAGTTTTCCTGCAGCAGCAGCAGCCGTCCAGCCAGCCAGCCAGCCAGCCAGCCAGCAGCAGTAGCAGCAGCAGCCCCGTCCGCGGCAGCAGCAGCAGCAGCTGCGGCGTTCCTGCCACCCGCCATCGCCGTCGCCGTCCGACCCTGGTCTACGTCCGTCTTCATCTTCCTCCGTCTCCGTCTCCGTCTTTGTCTTCGTCTGTCCCCAGTTTGTGACCTTTCTTTTTCGTCCTGTGCGTTTTTGTTTCTCCCTGTCGTCGTGTCCGCCCCCACCACCACCGCCACCACTACCACCACCGCCATAGTTTATACTTCCCCTTCCGCCGCCTCCACCACTATAACATGGTGTGCCCAGTCACACCCCCCTCCTTCCATCCCACCTCATCTCACTCTCCCTTCGCCCTCGCTCTTTGTCGCCCCCTCTCCAGCTTCTTCCCCCCGCTCCTCTCGATCTGATCCTTTCCCCCCACTCCCCCAGCCTGTCACTGCAGCTCCGGCTAGGGTGGTGGCCCGTTGGGCCACTGTCCATGCCCAGCTCTCCCCATCGCCTTCGCCATCACCGCCGCCACCGTCATCGTCGCCGTCGCCGTCGCCGTCGTTTTCACCGTCACCGTCAACGCATCTCCGGCGCCACCTGCTGCGTCCACGCCGGGACCTGTCCCTTCCCACCACCTCCCTATGGCTCCCGTCCCTCATATCACCACCCGCCCTTCTGCCGCCATTAAACGCCCTAGTGGCACCACCACCTCCGCCGGTCCCAAAAAGGCCCCGCCCCATCCTCCATCCCCCCCCTCAGGGTGCCATGGATGTCTCCCCACCTGGCCCTACTCCCTCCGCCTCCTCCTCCTCCTCCTCCTCCTCCCCCCCCCATTTATACAAATACCTCCTCTCCTGTTCCGATCCTTCCCTTCTCGAGGCCCGGAATCTCTCCCTCCTCCTCCGCCAACACTTTCCTGGTGCCCCCATCTCTCTCCTTACTCCCAGACGGGATTCTGTTCTCATCTCCTCCCCCAGCCCAACCCTCCATACTGACATCCTCTCCCGCCTCCCCATCACCCGTTTTGGCCCCAACGGCTCCCTCACCCCTGCTCCTTCTCCATCTCCTACCCGCCAACCCCAACCCCCGCGTCGCCCGCCAACCCTCACAGCCGTGATCACTCGGCTCAGTCCGTCAATCACGGAGGAGGAGGTGTTGGCGGAGCTCAAGGCGCATCCCACGCTAGAGGTGCGGGCGGTCCGCCGCATTTTCAACTCGGCCGGCCCCGCCCGCCTTATGCGGGTTTTCTCAGAGGACGCCCCCTCCATTGACCGTCTCCTGAAGGAGGGTGCCCTCCTCTTCAACCAGCGCTACAAGGTCGACCCCTCCCGTTCCCCTCCTCAATCCCTGTGCTGCGAGAGGTGTCTGCGCTATAAAGCACACCCAACAGCTGAGTGCCGCGAGGCCCCCACCTGCCCACATTGTAGGCAAGCGCACTTCCTCCGGCAGTGCCCTAACCTTCAATGCCGTCCCTCCTGCAATCTCCCCTATCCCACCTACTCCCAAAAGTGTAAAGCCCGACGCCCTCCGACCACTCCTGAACTCACCGTACCGGTCCATCCTCTGGACGCCCCCAAACCTCCTGGCAATTCCCTTCGTCCCCCCCCCCCCGACTGAGGACATCATCAGGTTCCTCACCATCGTCCTTCAGAATGTTCATCCCTTTCAGCGCCCCCACACCCTCCAACAGATCGCCCTTGCCCCCCCGTTTCATTTTCCACCTCAAAATGTACGCCACCTACTTACGCCACCTACTCCAACAACCAGGCCCATTTCACCTTCTCCCGTCTTGACACCCTCGTCTAAATCCCTGTCATGGTGCGACAGCAACGTGTCCTTTTCAACAATATCCGCTCCCTTCCTGCCAACAAGAACCTCATCCTGCACACCCTTGCCACCCACCGCATGGATGCCTTCCTCCTCAATGAAACCTTCCTCCTCAATGAAACCTTCCTCCAACCCCACCACTCCATCCACACCTCACCCTATCTCCTCCACCGCTTCGATAATCCCCTCCCAATTGCGCGTGGCGGAGTTGCCATTGGTCACCACCGCCAGATCCCCGTTCGGCTCCAACCTCTCCTTCCCGACCCCACCGAACACCTTATCCTTAGTCTCTTCTTCCCCGGCCTTACCATTACCTGCGCCACCATCTATGTCCGCCCCAATGCACCTATTCCTTTCGACTTCCTCTCTCACATCGACCGTACCTTCTCCTCCTACCTGATCGCCGCCGTCCTCAACATCCATAGTCGTTCCGCCGCCCAGTTATGGTGGTGGCATCGGTTCCTCACCTCCCTTCAAGGCGACCTCATCCCCATCCCCCAGCACACCCGTCCCGAATCCAACTCCACGCCTGATGTTATCCTCTCCTCCCCCAACCTCCTTGGCCGCATAACGGTGGATGTCCTGGAGCCTATTGGTAGCGACCATCTCCCTGTCCTCCTCACCATTTCAGACGGTCGTCGCCTCCACCCCAACCCTCGTAATGACCCTCCCCCTAAGTACGTCCATGACTATTCCCGTCCAAACTGGAATGCCTACCGGGATACCCTTTCCACCCAGGTCGATAGCCACCCCTTCACCTACCACCACCCATGCCGCCTCCTTTCTCCAGCAGACCTTGTCTGAGGCCGTGGAGGCCCATGTCCCTACTGTCGCTGTCCAACCCCACCGTCCTACCTTAACCCCACAGGCCGTCCTCCTCCTCCGTGAATCCCGTCGTCTCTACTGTGCCTTCCTCCGCACGCATGACCCGGACACACTACGACGCCACCGGCAACTCCAGCGACACATTCGTTATTTGCTTGCGGCAAAGAAACGCCGGGACTGGCGACAGACATGCACCCGTTTAAATGCTACCCTCCCAATCAACTCGTCCCAGTTCTGGTCGGCCTTCCGTTGCCTTACCGGAACTAAACCCTCCCCCTATTATCCTCTTCTCCATGGTGATCACCCTTTCCCTGACACCCTTAGTAAGGCCAATCACTTTGCCTCCTACCTCTCCGATGTATTTTCCATCCCCGATGATCTCCAGTTCGATGACTCCCTCTTCCCGGATATCCGCGATTGAACCAACACCTCTGTCCCTCCCCTCGCTCCTGGTTCCCAGTACTTGGACAACATTGCACACACGGAACTCAATGCCCCCATCACTACACAGGATCTCATTGCTACACTCTGCACAAAACGCAACACCACTCCTGGTCACGATCGTGTCACCTACCATCACCTTCGTGAAGCTCCTGTCTCTTTCCTCTCCACCCTGGCCAGGCTCTACAATGTAGTCCTGTCCACCGGCTACTACCCCAACCTGTGGAAAACCTCCCGTATCCTGATGTTCCTTAAACCTGGCAAACCACCATCTGTCGTCTCCTCCTACCGCCCCATCAGCCTTACCTCCATCTTCAGCAAGGTCCTGGAATCTATCCTCACCCAACGCATCCACCAGCATCTCCGCCAGCACCGCCTCCTTCCTGTTACCCACTGTGGTTTTCGGCTGTCCTTCTCTTCCAACGACCTTCTCCTTCACCTCACTCATCTCCTTTCCGAACAGCTTAATTCCCGTCGCTCCGCAATCTTCCTCTCCCTGGACCTCGAACGTGCTTATGACCACGTATGGCATTCCGGTTTCTTCTTCAAGCTCCAAACCTTCGCCCTTCCCCTTAACTATGTCCGTCTGATCGGCTCCTTTCTCTCCCGCCGTCCTTCCTATGTCACCATCCATAACACAGATTCCTACACTTTTTTCCCCTCCGCCGATGTGCCCCAAGGCACCATCCACTCCCCCCTTCTGTACCTTTTGCACACGGCGGACATGCCGCCGCCGTCAGCCCCCGTCGACCTTCTCCAGTTTGCCGATGACACTGCCTTCCTTGCCCTTGCCCCCACCCTACAGCGCTCCCAACACCTTCTCCAATCCCATCTTGACCGGTTCGCCGCTTGGTGCAACAAGTGGCTGCTCAAGGTCAATCCCTCCAAAACCCAGGCGATCATTGTAGGCAAAACCACCCCTTCCTTCCGCCTCCTTGATTTCTATATCACCATCTACGGCCGTCCTATCGCCCTCACTCCCATCCTTAAGTACCTTGGCGTCACCCTCGACCGTCGCCTCTCCTGGACTCCCCACCTCTGGACAATCCAAGCCAAGGCACGTTCCCGACTCAGTCTCCTCAAGCTCCTCTCCGGCCGTACGTGGATTCTGGACCCCTCCACCATTCTCCACACCTATAAATCCCTCATCTGCCCTATCCTTTGTTATGCCCATCCGGCTTGGATCTCTGCCCCCCCCCCTACTTTTTACAAATGCCTCCAAATCCTTGAACGCCATGCTCTCCGTCTCGCCTATCGCATCTGTCTCCCCTCCCCTACACGGCTCCTGTATGATCTCATCCCCTTCCCCCACCTCCTCCTTTTTCTTGAAAGGATACGGATCTTGTACACCTACCGTAAACTCGATCCTCCTCACCCGCTCGTCTCCCCGATCCTCTCCCACCCCCACCCACTGCCGCGCCTGTATTCCCACGTCCCACCCGGTCTCCATCTCTCCACCCTCCTTACTCTCTCCCAAGGTGGCTTCCTCTCCCTGATGATGTCCTCCTCCCCTCCATCTACCCCTCCTACCAACTTTGATCATCCCTCCCTCTTCCCGTATCTGTTCCTTTTGGCACCCTCCTCCCCTTCTCCCCACCCTTCCCCCTGGCCTCCCCTCCCCTGACCTTCTACTCCTCCTCCCATCTCCTCAGCCATTGGCATCTCTGTTCTCCCCTCTCCACCCTCTCCACCCGCCCTCACCCTTCTTCCCCTCTTGGCAGGTCCCCGGACTCGCACACACTACGTGGACTTTCGCGCGCCGGAGATCATCGTCATCTGTGTCACGTGTGTATGACGTCGTTTTGTGTTTTTAGTGTCCGCCGTCCCGCTTCTACGTTCACTTGTGCCGTCGGATTCATCAGTGTTATGTGCGCCGTGTCAACGTGTTTTCAGTGTTGTCATCGTCGCGTGTGAACGGCTCCGCGTTTTTTGTGTCTCTGTGACCACTATTTTTTGCCCATCACTCTATTCATTTTAATTCTCCGTCCTTGTACTGTTATTGTCACCGCTATGGCTGAAGAGCGGCGTAGCATGCCGCTGCCAGCCTACCTGGTTGTTCAGGTGTTAAAATAACAATAAAATAAAATAAAAAAAACAAGTTGATTGACAGAGACCGCCGTCAGTTTAAGATGGTCATAATGTGTAAAGGCAGACATCTATCCAGGCCATCACACAGGCCTACATTGATGGTTTAAGCATGTTGTTGCATTCGGGGATGGTGATTGCATCTTTCAACTCGATCGAGCACCTGTTCATATTGCTCGGCCTGTGGCGGAGTGGCTACACGAGAATAACATCCCTGTAATGGACAGGCCTGCACAGAGTCCTGACCTGAATCCTTTGGGATGGTCTAGAACGCCGACTTCGTGCCAGGCCTCATCGACCGATATCGATACCTCCCTGCAGTGCAGCACTCTGTGAAGAATGGGCTGCCATTCCGAAAGAAACCTTCCAGCACCTGCTTGCACGTATGCCTGCGGGAGTAGAAGTTGTTATCAAAGCTAATGGTGGGCCAACACAATACTGAAATACAGCATTAGCGATAGAAGGCGCCACGAACTTGTATGCCATTTTCAGCCAGGTGTCCGGATTCTTTTGATCACAGTGTATTTTGACAGAGCACAGAGAAACTGTGTGATTGTGAAACTGTTGCTTTCATTTGTTGTTAACTTATGTGACAAACTATTGTGTTTTCATCATTTCCTTGTGAATGATCACATTCACATTCATATGAAAACCTATACCGCGCAAGAAGGCTTATCTCACTCACTAACCAATCGTGCAAATTAGGTACGTTGATAAGAGGTTCCTATTCTGTCACTATTGCCGTGTATGACACACCAGACGTGTTTTCCGGTGGAGGATTCCCTGACTTGTCGCCTTGTCATCAAACGTATGCGCCTCCAGTTCGAAAGCCACTTCAAAAAATGGTTCAAATGGCTCTGAGCACTATGGGACTTAACTTCTGAGGTCATCAGGGCCCTAGAACTTAGAACTACTTAAACCTAACTAACCTAAAGACATCACACACATCCATTTCCGAGGCAGGATTCGAGCCTGCAACCGTTGCGGTCGCGCGGTTCCAGACTGTAGCGCCTAGAACCGCTCGGCCACCCCAGCCGGTTCGAAAGCCACTTCCTCGACTTTTAATGGAGTAGAAGTGCTGAATAAACTGTCATTATAGGCCCCTACCTTACGCATCGCTTTTGCGAACAGAGGTTACACCACGACACAGACACAATTTTGAATAAAGCGAACAGCGGAAAAAAAAGATATGGGCACGAGGAAAGTTTTGAACACGACTTGCTCGCCTGGTATTCCAACACAATAACCACTTAACCATGACTCCATTTCTTATAAATGCTGCTCTGTGTTGCACTTCTTTGCCTTGGACCGTTCATTGTATTTATTTTGCTTTTTCCACAGTCCAGTACATCTTCTTCCTGTTTTTGTGGTTGATCTGTGTTCCGTTTTTGACGGGCTGTCCACTGGGTCCTCTTACCAAAACATATGAGGAGGCTGCGATGGGGACTTCCCTTCATCTACATGAATACTCTGCAAATCACATTTAAGTGCCTGGCAGAGTGTTCATCGAACCACCTTCACAATTCTCTATTCCAATCTCTTATAGCGCGCGGGAAGAATGAATGCCTATATCTTTCCGTACGAGCTCTGATTTCCCTTATTTTATCGTGGTGATCGTTCCGCCCTATGTAGGTCGGTGTCAATAAAATATTTTTGCATTCGGAGGAGAAAGTTGGTGATAGGAATTTCGTGAGAAGATTCCGTCGCAACGAAAAACGCCTTTCTTTTAATGATTTCCAGCCCAAATCCTGTATCATTTCTGTGACACTCCCATACTTCACGATAATACAAAACATGCTGCCTTTCTTTGAACTTTTTCGATGTACTCCGTTAGTCCTACCTGGTAAGGATCCCACACCGCGCAACAGTATTCTAAAAGAGGACGGACAAACTTAGTGTAGGCAGTCTCCTTAGTTGGTCTGTTACATTTTCTAAGTACCCTGCCAATAAAACGCAGTCTTTGATTAGCCTTCCCCACAACATTTTCTATGTGTTCTTTCCAATTTAAGTTGTTCGTAATTGTAATACCTATGTATTTAGTTGAATTTACGGCTTTTAGATTAGACTGATTTATCGTGTAACCGAAGTTTAACGAGTTTCTTTTAGTACTCATGTGGATGACCTAACACTTTTCGTTATTTAGGGTCAACTGCCACTTTTAGCACCATTCAGATATTTTTTCTATATCGTTTTTCAGTTTGTTTTGATCTTCTGATGACTTTATTAGTCGATAAACGACCTCGTCATCTGCAAACAACCGAAGACGGCTGCTGAGATTGTCTCCCACTACGAGCCGCTAGTGTGGTACAGTGTCAAAAGCCTTCCGGAAATCCACGAATACGGAATCGATCTGAAATCCCTTGTCAATAGCACTCATCACTTCATGTGAATAAAGAGCTAGTTGTGTTTCACAGGAACGATGTTTTCTAAACCCATGTTGACTGTGTGTCAATAGACCGTTTCCTTCGAGGTAATTCATAATTTTCGAACACAATATAGGTTGTAAAATCCTGCTGCGTATCGACATATCCCTTGTCAGTAGGTTCCATCCCTAAAGCATAGTTCTGGAAGTTGTGCAAAATGTCAACCTACGACTTGAGGGAACCTTTTCATTGAACTGTAAGGTGCTCTGTCTTGTGTCTTCTAATTTCTGCACAAGCTAAAATGAATGCAACTCACAGTATATCCTTTTGGATGTTCTCGCGATTTATGCTTCGAGATATATACAGTAATCTCAGTTGTTACTGAAGTTCTTGATTATATCAGCAGTTAGCTGTGACCTCGTAATAGGTGGACTAAGTGCGTATCTGTAAGTTGCAGACGATCAGCTCCGATATCTTGCTCCGAAGTACAACGTGGTTTTATCGTCATGCTTTTAAGAACATCTGCGAGAAAATGACAAGCGAGGAGGGCAAACCCCTCTACAGCTTCAGTCACCATGTCAGCTTATTTACACATTTAAAGCAAGGAAACTGTAAGGCTACTTATTGTTTACTGCGAGATGGCTGATAACCCGAGATATCTACCGAGTTCAGAGCACGACAAGCTGAGTTGTGGACCAATGCCAGCCAGCATGGCGCTTTATCTTTCCTGCTCATAAAAAATTAGGAGATTCTCCTAAAAATCACATTACGATACAATATGATTTAATTGAAAGAAATGTACCGGCGGACAATGATGGCTATTTCAATATTTGGTGTATAACCTATAGCTAAAAATAGTCCAGTCACTATTTGAATTACTAAACACAACCCTAATAGAGATCCAAAATTTCATCAAATGAAATATTTGTTGGTGCAGGGAAATGAACTAAGAAATTGTTAATAATTTTAATTAAAGGGTGTCTTAATTATAAGAGTTAAAAAAAGAAAATTTCAGCACCAGTTATAGTGATTATGATAATGTGCGTATCATATGCAAAAGCTGTATGATGTGAAAAGCAAACATTTGTTGCACTAAGTTTTCAGATCTTCCGGTATCCCCATTGCTGATGCATCTTTTTTGGCAGGTGCGTTATCCTAATGGTTCGCTGTTGGACGAAAGAAAGACAGCAGTTTTCGCGGGTTTTGTTAGAACCAGGTGATCATATAAATGACTGAATCCTTTCCTTTGTCTCTACTTAAGGCACATGAAAAAAAAATAAATAAAATGTAATAACTCTCCTTATCGAATTTCTTTTGTAATACGACCCATTCGGGAATGGAACTTCTTTCCTATTTTTAATTGGTTTTGGATGAGGGAAATGTACATAGTGATGAAAACGGCGAAGTAAACGGTTTGAGCACAATTCGAAGCCTCCTTATCAGAACTCATTTACGTAGTTGTCACTAGTTGAGGCAACCGCAGCTGAACGAATTAGGGCCAGATTTTAGGCTTTTAAAAAAGCGTAGATTATAGTCTTGACGCTGCAAGAAAGATATTTAATTCTTTTTTTTTTAGAAAACACTTTATTTCTGCTGTGACATTCAAAGTACTCACACTAATGTACGTATAGACTCTTTCAATGCAAACTAATACTTCTTGATAGCTCCAAGCGCAGTCTCGAGCTTAGTTAATAGAAATTCTTAAAGACTCGTTCCCACTGATCAATCGTGAAACTCGGCAACTTAGAAAACATTGAAGTTTCCTCTAGAATACATGATATCCATGCAAGTGACCACGCTGGATACGCGACAATTGACCTTTGCTTGAAAGTGTGGATGCAGGAACGTCAGGCATTATTAACTAAACAATCGTTAGCTCAGATAGGATTTTTTCCTCTCTTCATATTAAGTTTGCTAGCAATTATTTGCAACACTTTATTTTTCTGTTTTGTTGTTCTAGTAGATTATAGAGTAAGAGTTCAGTGCACCCCCACATTCGTGTCCTTGATCGTGATAGACAAGTCTTCAGAAAGATTAACAACGAGGAGAAGGCAAACAGCTTTCCTTTAGGAGAGTTACGAAAACATCCGGCATGACATAAAGATGAACATGTACGAAGACATGATTAGTTTTCACTATCATGTGCGCAAAATACGTTTGTAAGATATACACATAAAAAAAGTTTTGCATCACCCCAGTTCCCAGAACTCCTGAAGATAGACGTTTACAGTGGATATTGTATCACAAACACAGTCCCTTTGACTGTTCACAGATGTCTCTAAACCGATCCAAAGATGTAAACAACCATGCATCAGCAGCGCCTATGAGACGGACGGGGTCCGACA
The DNA here is from genome assembly GCF_023864275.1 of Schistocerca cancellata. Taxonomy (NCBI): domain Eukaryota; kingdom Metazoa; phylum Arthropoda; class Insecta; order Orthoptera; family Acrididae; genus Schistocerca; species Schistocerca cancellata. The sequence goes on from NC_064626.1 coordinate 957,066,510, forward strand.
GCTAAACAGTTGCAGTCATTCTACCAGGAAGAAGATACACGGTTCGTGTTGTCTGTAGCTCAACCATGCCAAGACGGTCAATACCGCGGTTCGATAGCGTCCGCATTTTTACTTTGTGCCAGGAAGGGCTCTCAACAAGGGAAGTGTTCAGGCGTCTCGGAGTGAACGAAAGCGATGTTATTCGAACGTGGAGGAGATACCGAGGGACAGGAACTGTCGATAACATGCCTAGCTCAGGCCGCCCAAGGGCTACTACTGCAGTGGATGAGAGCTACCTACGGATTATGGCTCGGAAGAACCCTGACAGCAACTGCACAGTGTTGAATAATGCTTTTCGTGCACCCAAAGGACGTCATGTTAGGACTCAAACTGTGCGCAATAGGCTGCATGATGGACAACTTCACTCCCATCGTCCATGGCGAGGTCCATCTTTGCAACCACGACACCATGCAGCCCCGTACAAATGGGCCCAAAAACATGCCGAGTGGACAACTCAGGATTGGCATCACGTTCTCTTCACCGAGCGCGGGATTAGCCGAGCGGTCTTAGGCGCTGCAGTCATGGACTGTGCGGCTGATCCCGGCGAAGGTTCGAGTCCTCCCTCGGGCATGGGTGTGTGTGTTTGTCCTTAGGATAGTTTAGATTAAGTAGTGTGTAAGCTTAGGGACTGATGACCTTAGCAGTTAAGTCCCATAAGATTTCACACACATTTGAACATTTTTTTTTCTCTTTACCGATTAGTGTCGCATGTGCCTTCAACCAGACAATCGTGGGAGACGTGTCTCGAGGCAACCCGGTCAGGCTGAACGCCTTGGACACACCGCCCGCCGAGGGCAGCAAGGTGGAGGTTTCCTGCTTGTTTGGGGTGGCATTATGTGGGGCCAACGTACGCCAGTGCTGGTCATGGAAGCCGCCGTAACGGCTGTAGGCCTACGATACGTGAATGCCATCCTCCGACCGATAGTGCAACCATATCGGCGCCATATTGACGAGACATCCGTCTTCATGGGCGACAATTCGAAGCCTCATCGTGCACATCTTGTGAATTACTCCCTTCAGGATGACGCTATCGCTCGACTAGAGTGGCCAACTTTTTGTCCAGACATGAACCCAATCGAATATGCTCTGCATACAGCAAAAGGGCTGTTTGTGAACGACATGACCCGCCAACCACTCTTAGGGATCTACGCCGAATCGCCGTTGAGGAGTGGGGCAATCTGTACCAACATTACCTTGATGAACTTGTGGATAGTATGCCACGACGAATACAGGCATGCATCAATGTAAGAGGACGTGCTACTGGGTATTAGAGGTTCTGGTGTGAACAGAAATCTGGACCACCACGTCTGAAGGTCTCGCTGTATGGTGGTACCAAATGCAATATGTGGTTTTCATGAACAAAAAGAAAAAAGAAAAGGGCGGAAGTGATGTTTATGTTCACCTCTATTCCAATTTTCTCTACAGATCCCGGAACTCTCGGAACCGAGGTGATGCAAAGCCGGCCGCTGTGGCCGAGCGGTTCTACTCACTTCAATCGGGAACCATGCTGCTGATACGGTCGCAGGTTCGAATCCTGCCTCGGGCATTGATGTGTGCGATGTCCTTAGGTTAGTTAGGTTTTAAGTAGTTCTAACTAGGGGACTGATGACCTCAGATGTTAAGTCGTATAGTTCTTAGATCCATTTGAACCATTTGGTGATGCAAAACTTTTCTTGATGTGTGTACATTTTGTCTATCTACTCTTGAATTAGTTTTTTGAGTACCTAGGAACCGTTCTCGGTGTTCACAGGGAGCATTTCTGTCAAGACTTTTGTAGTATGAGACGGCGTGAACTAGATTGATGGGATCCTTTGGAGCAGCATGTGACTCTGTCCAAGGTATGCTGACAGGTGTACAACCGACGAACAAACAATTTATCCTAAATAGCGTATGTATGAACATATTTATTTCCCCAGACAACATTATGTTTATATAAGTATTTGACAATACTGAATATATATGTGACATTTCGAAAATGTGTTCTTGTGTGTCAGAGTGAACATTAACGCCGACAAGAGGAGTGTTAATAAATCGTATTTCTCGACGAATACACTTTCAGTTCATAGTAATGTAATAGCAGCGTGTCAGACATCTGTGGTATGAACTAGCCATTTGAACAGTAATATTGGTATAATGGACAGTGTGACGGTGTGCCTCGACGTTGGGCACTGTAGACAAACTGCAGCAAGCAGCAACGGTTGTTCGAAGATATGTTACCGTAATACAACAAAATATTGTTTGAAGCCTGGCTTCAGTTACAGTTAGTATCTTTGAGATCTGTGCATGTGAGATAGCAGAGCTCAAAGAAAAGCGATGGATATAGGATTAAATAAATTTAAATGACAAATAACCCAAAGAAATCCACCATGATCGCATCTTCCGAAGCAGTTGAAAATCGTTCCTCAATCCACACATATGGAAGAGGAAAGACACGATCCTATGTAAAATCTAAGTCGTTTATGGACTTAATTATGACAATGCCCCACAGACACATTTGGACAATAGCTTTCTCTAAATGTGTGACAGGGATACGTTTTCCATTGAAAATCCATTTATGGACAGTCCCCACACTAGTATTTCATATAGACAAATGTAATTGTATGTTTTGTCTACACGTCACAGATTGCATCTTACACACAGTCAACTACTATGAGCAATGTGGTCGTCCGGAGGTGTGAAATCAGTCACAAACGTAGCATAAAAACAAAAGGCTGTTCCTGTTGCTGAATATCTATGTGTAAAATTTTAAAAATAAATTAACATATGTGTGAAATATAGGTGTACTCGTAGCTTACAATGTACCTGACACGCGGAGAAGCGAATATTGACACTATAGACCTATAAGAGTGCCTTAACACAAAACAAAGAGCAAAGGCACATGACAGCACTGTAATAACGAAGATGATCTCTTTCATGGAGACAATTATAATTTACGAGATAAGTCAGATGCCTACTTCTCTGGCTAATGAATACAAGAAGATTTGCTTGGATGGCATCGATGACTACAGAGCAAATGTCGTTCAGTCGAAAGATATACGGAAGCCAACACTGCGTTTACGGAAGGCGCAGGGCAGACGCACTTAACAGGCCCGGACGGCAACTTCGTTTGTTTGCGTTTAGCATTTCAAGCCCCATGCACATGGTTCCGGGAGCACAGAAGGTGGAAGCCTTAATAAAGCTGCAATATAGGGGCGCAGGTCAGTTTCTGGAGATCATCTGAAGAAGGCCTCTCAGCATATCGTCGTAATATCGTGTAGCCGAGAATGGATAGTAGTCTGCGCTCCCAAGACATATAAACACAGTAATGCAGCAGTCTTCACGACTAGCTTGATGCTTCTGGCCACCCTAGTCTGTTTTGTGCAAGACTCTTCATCTCTGAAGAACTGCTGCAAGTTATGTGCTCTAGAATCTTTTCACTGTAATCAAGCCTTGTAGGGCCTTTACAGTTTTTATTTCTAAAACTTTCCTATTTCACGATTGTGTAGGAAGTGTCTCATCCTTTTTTTTTTGTCAACTTGTGCCACAAATTTCGTATCCCAGATTCAATTCAGTACCTCTCTATTAGTTTTCCTATCTGTGGATTTAACTTTCGGTATTCTTCTGTAACACCATGTTTCAAATAGGTGTATTTTCTTCTCCTTTACTATTTAGAGTCTACATTACATTTCAGTATGCGGCCACATTTCAGAGAACGTACGTTCAGAACAATGATCTTAGCTCTTAAATTTGTATTCGATTTTAATATTTGTTCTCTTATTCAGAGAAACTTTCATTGCTATTACTAATCTATATTTGATATGCTCCTTTCTTCTTCCATCATCAGATATTTTACTGCCCAAATAGGAATATCAGCGTATTATTTTAATTGTCCCATTACCTAATCCATTTCTAGCAGCAACACCTTATTTAATGCGGTTGCGTTCTATTACATTTATATTACTTCTGTTAAAGTAAAATCTATCTGAAGATGCTATTCACTCCACTAAACTTTCAAAGTTCATTGAATCTCTGACAAAATAACGATTTAATCCTGGAATTTTAAAATTTGTTCTTTCTCCGTAGATCTTAAATGCTCTTCCAAATTTTTCCTTAAATTTCTACATACGAAGTATACCTTAGATTACTAATGTCTTGGAATTACCCAGTTACCCTAAGTGATAGGACAAAATGTATGTGTGACGGAAATGCAAAAGTATATTGAAGCTAAATTTCCTGGTAGCTAACTACACTCAGACCAATGTAGCAGAAAGAGAAATCAGATTGGCCGTGCGGTTCTAGGTGCTGCAGTCTGGAGCCGAGCGACCGCTACGGTCGCAGGTTCGAATCCTGCCTCGGGCATGGATGTGTGTGGTGTCCTTAGGTTAGTTAGGTTTAATTAGTTCTAAGTTCTAGGCGACTGATGACCTCAGAAGTTAAGTCGCATAGTGCTCAGAGCCATTTGAACCACTTTGAACAAGAAATCAGATTCCATCATAACAATGATGGAATCAATCGAAACTCTAGAGCCCACACTCAGACTCAAAGGATGGTTAGTGCCATTATGGCAACGCACAAACGAAGTAACGAGGCAGTTACGCCGTTCCGAGTTGATGAAGGCCTACATTTGACTGAATGTGAGTGAATACCTCTGGGAACAAGAAAAACTATGAGTATTGAGGTGTCGCTCTCGAAGATGAAGGCAAGTAATTTTTTGTTAACAGAATCGTCACTAGACTTTGACTTGCCAGACTTGTTCCAGTAAGCATTGCTGATATTCGTAAGACGGAATCGCCATGAGAAAATATTGTAGCAACAGTGTCGAACATCGATCCGTAAGATCTAATTGAAGTGCCTACCAAGGAAGAAGAAGTACAGGTTGTAAACAACTGTGCACCTCATAAAAGTGTGAATGAATCAACTGATGATGCAGTCAAACAAATCAAAAAACCAGAAAAAGATTTACACATCTCTATTTAGTTTCTCTGGTATTCTCCAAGTACAGGATAATCCTCCAGCAACTTCCTTATTTCAGAAGAATAAGCAGGATCCGACACTCAATTATCACACGAAATTTTTATAGTTAATCAGTCTTGGTTGAAGAGATGATCAATGGACAGCTGGAAGTGAAGTTCAGTGTATCTAGAGAACCATAATCGGCCGTGGCCATAACACATAGTAACTGTCAGTAAAAAACATCACATACAGTAAAACAGAAGTACAGATTTTGTGTTGACCACAGGAAGGTGAATTCTGCAAAGTTACCAGATGTTTATCCACTGCCAAATCTGGTAAAATCCTTCGATTTTCTGAATTCGTGTAAAATCTTCGATTAGCGGTTTAACTTGTGGATGTCAGATGACGCGACTCCGACATTAATATCCTTTGATGTGGTGCTGTACAGACAAGGGAGGAAGTTGGTGGCAACCAACCGGCACAGTTAAAACGTCAAATGGCAAACAGGTGCATCCTCCTGCTAAGCTTAAGTGACACATGGAAACTACACTCAGAGGATTAAAACCCACAAAATTCCTGGTTTACATTAATGATGTTATCATTTTCGGCCAAGACATGCAAAACATGCTGCAAGAACACGAGCGTTATTTGAGAGATTGTGCAGTCCAAATATGTCCCTACACTTATGGAAATTCCATTTTGCGGAATATTTAGGAAACAGGGTAGTTGTGGATGGAGTGCAGTCTAATTTAAAACTGGTAGAAGCTGTGACGAACTGCACAGTAGCGACAAACGTGAAAGGACTGCTTGCATATATGGGCCTCGCAAATTTTTACCCAAGATTCAATCACAGGTGTACTAACAGCACATCCTATAGTTCAACTACTCAAAAGAGGAGCAGTTCTTACTTTTGGAGTTCTGAGTGTTCACAGTCAAAGGAAATACTCAAAACAACTTTGACAAAGGCTTCCTTATTGGCTTGCCCAGTACTGACAAAACCCTTCCTCCTAACTGCCGACACTAGTGATTTTGAAGTACAGCGAGTCTTATCATAGTAATTCGCTGGAGAACAGTACCAAATTTTGTTTCTCACCTTCTGAGCAGTTTTCAAGACAGCTACTCAACAACAGAAAATGAATTACTTTCACTTGTCTACAGCACAAAGCTACTGACGTTTCTTGTGCAGCTGTGAATTAGCAGTAGTATCACATCGTACAAACCTGAAATGGTTGCTAAACTTGAAGACCCCAGCAGCTAATTAGCTAGATGGGCGTTAACATTTAAGTAAGTACCAATTACAGGCAGTTCATCGAAATAGAAAAGTACTCAGTAATTAAGATCGATTTGGTAGGATAGTCAGAATACGACTCACACTTGGTAGAAAGACGAATTAGTGAACATGCAGGAAGATGTCATACAATTTCACTTCGGAAAACAAGATCTTAAATTCGATTTTGTTGATAGAATACTTTACAAGTACACTGATATAGGGAAATATGTTATCATACCTGGAAGGATATGAGAACTAGTGTTAAAAGAATGTCACGACAACCCACTGGTGGGACGCCGTAGCAAAAATGCAACTAATCTATCACTAGCACAAATATATTGCTGGCCAAACTGGAAAGCAGGTGTTTACAGTTATGTTTCATCTTGTTATTCATGCAGTAAGTGGAATTGTGAGCGCAAAACCAAAGTATCTCTGTAAGAAGTCTCAGAGATGACTGAGCATTTTGAACGCATGGTCTCGATATTGTTTGTCTCTTACCAAATACAAAACACGGAAATCGTTATAATTTGACTGTTCTACATCACTTCAAGATATTTATGAATAGCCCCAAACAACGACTAAAATAAGATTGTGGCCCGTGTGTTAGTTAACGAGTGGTTTTGAAATCTGGCTAACCTTATTCCATAATCAGCTAACAAGATGCCAATTTAATCTCTTAGTTACTAAGACAAGCATGTGGACTGCTGAAAATTGTCAAACTAATGTAATCGCCAGATAATTCGGAGGGGAATGGAAGAGTGGAAAGAGTTCATTTAACCATCATGAAATTGATAAGTCACTACATTGGCAGTAAGCACAGTTCAAGGGACAAATACATATAACACACGCTCAAAATTTACAACACGAAGGCCCACACCAGCACGTGGCTCAGCTTCTTTAGAAATCGTCTACAACAGGTAAACGACTTCGCTGTTTGATATCACAACATCAGCATGACGCAACAGCAATGAACACATCAGAGGCTTAGCCAACAAATTACCTAAAGTGTGTTCTGTGATAGTGACACCAAGGAAGTTCAGGACACAGTGATCACCCCCGAAGGAACGAGGCTGACGACAAAGCAATCAGAAAACTGTCCCACACTTTAAGTAAACTTGTGGTGAGAGTTCAGTAACGATGCGTCATCGCAGCATTGCATCAATCGGCAATGAGTGTCATTGCCACCACACAGCCAAACAGATTGTCATCGGGGCATTATTCGCCCGTCCCCAATCAAACCACGAATCACACTTACCGGTGGACATCAACAACAGCCACCGTGCAGAATGACCTATGTATGACACGGTGAAGGGATGGACACAAAAAATTCGCTCACGCGTTTCTTCATACACACTGTAATTGGAAGTGAACGCGACGACGAGTGACCACATGAGTATAATAATCCCAATAGAGAAAGTGTATCTTCATTTCATGGGCTGGCAAGAATTTAAAAAAATCCTTAAATTGGACTTCAGGTGAGCGGGAGGAAATAGCCCAGGCAAGGGAATTTCCCCGGCATGGAAAGCTGCGTATTATTCGTTGGGTAAACAAATTCAGTCACTCTCTAGCAACATAGAAACGAGTGCACCATTCTCAATTTTAATTCCACGCAATGAGGAAGAAGTCACCGTATCGAAATTCAGCACATGTATACATTAATGTAGAATGAATTTTTCTCTGTACGCAGATTGTGCGCTGACAACGTAACTTTCTGACAGATTAAAACTATGTGCGCGCAGGGCTAGTACTCAGCGCTTATCAAGATATTGGATGCAGCATGTCATTTCCTGGTCTCTCACACAGACTTCGCCCCAGGAAGCTTGAGTAACGTATCGGGCCAGCACAGAGAAAGATTCCATAAACACATATCTGCCATGGAAAGCCGGTCGAAGGGAAATGGATGCCTACAATGTTGGACGACTATTGGTGAAGTATCGTTCGTTACAACAAAGACGCTCCAGAAAAGAGAAGAAAAAAGAAGAAACTAAAATTTTTTGTTGTCACATTTTTGTAATTTTCTCTTTCTTTAAAATACATGCCAAAAAGTAAAGGATTTTATAAATACATCCTCAGACATCACACTTTTAGGCTTGTCTAATACGGTAGTGTTATATTACCCTCACTTAAATACTCGGTCTTGTTAGTCCTTGAATTCCGAAGAATAAGATTACATTTATACGGTAACATACCAGATAAAAATGGAAATTCCAGTTGAAATATCTCTGACGGAGAAAAACTGAAAACATGTTTCAGTTGACTTTTGAAATTAACAAAACAAAGTCACAACTTCACTCTCCAGAAGCAGGAAAATAACTTTCTTGCATTAGTGTGTTATTTAATTTCTAACTCTCGTAAAATTGTTCTAAAATAAATTACTTCCGGCCGTTGATATTCGCATAGTCTGCATGGTTATCTTCTCATTTTAAGTGATGCTACGTAATACTTTAACGTGAGCGATAGCTCTGTATTTTGTAACACGAAGCTACCCCAGCGAGAGCGCCGTGTAATAATGGTGGCAGCCCAGCGTTGTAGCTGGCCAGTGTAAACGCCCGCTCCCTGCTGCAGCCGATTGCGACGCCGGGAGGGGCGTTGCTAATCACACATGCTGTTGGCTGCGCAGTGGTCTGCATAACACACTCATATATTAATAACGAGCGGCCGTGCGCGATAGCGTGGAACGCCGATTTATTTAGCAACGCTTGCACACCCGCTCTGTCGCGATACGCTTGTCACGCACGCGCTTACAAAGCAATTCACTGTACATGGAAGCCGAATGTCACTCCAAAATATAGCCTTAAATTCATCTATGTTATGGGACTCAACAAGCAGGAATTTTAGTGAAGTTCTCTCCTGACCCAAAAATTCCTATGATATCTGCTCTTCCCATCAACTATAATCTGTTTCTCTGTATACAATAGATAATCAACGACTCGATCTCTTTAGCTCATATTTTGGACCCATTTATTGCTTTTTAGCAGTTATTTTACAACCATATCGTTATCACATGTTCGTTAAAAAACTGTTATCTTGTTTCGCACTCTCTCCAGATGCATTCATGTATACAAAATCGCACGTTGAATGACTCAACCTACACTATGATTTTCACATTCTCGTTAGAAAAGGCCACAAAATTCTTACCGATCTGAAATGCTTTCCTATTCAAGCCTTAGGACCCAATTTATGCCTAAATTATATTCCTTCAAGTGTCTGAGGACCATCAACAGCAATAACGAAACTCTGAAATAATTTAAATACCTGATGTAGGCTGACGGTAGCATCTTGATACTTTAGAGAATTTTTCATATCCGTACAACAGTTGCTGTTACAGGATGTAATTTTCTTTGTTCCGTAGAATGTATGTGACCACAACATTGTTTGTTCTGGTATAAACGGTGTATCATAATTAATAGGGGAAACTGAGAAGAGTGAAAATGTACAATAAGAGAAGTGAATACGTTCCAACGCATACCGGTCCGAAAATGAAACCTTTGTGAGAAACTGCGATTGTGTGGTTTCAAGCCGCCCTTGACGTATGAGTTACGAAACCTTTCAAACCTCTGCGAACCGTTGTACAAATCGTCACAATGTAAAATTCGTTAATCTAGTTAATATGCAGAAGAGCTGTCGCTATTAATTTAGGATGACCCCAGACTGGTCATCTTTAAGGGCAAGGTACAGGCCCTTGTCGGTCTATTCGTCTGGAATCGTTTTTGAGGCTTAGATGCAGCCTTACTTCTGCAGCAAAATGTGTCGCTACCCGATCATGCGTCTGCCACATTCCCCAACCATGGGTGAAATATAAGGTGAAATAGATGGCCACTTAATTTAAAGATTTACATTTCAATTACTAAGTCAGCACTTCACAATGAAGTCACTGGCGGCACGTAAGTACACATTCGAAACTATCTCGCAAACGGCTTGTCGTAGACCAATAATTACTGGAGTGTTTTAGCTTCTACTATCGTATATTTTCACCCATGTCAATTTTCGCTGTTAAAAATGATAAACCCTGTATGATTAAAAAGGCAAAGAAAGACAGTGTTCAATGCAACAGTTGGAGTTAACTTTGCAGTATCTTACAACAAGTGTACCTACGGTAGGTCATATGCTGTTTCCTGCAATCTTCAAGGTGTGTTTGTGTAACGGCAAGTAGGCTAAATGTAACATGAATTAAAATATTTTTCAATCTACCGATGCAACTCCTCTTACAGCTAGTCATCTTACATTCTACCAGTTTTTAAGTAAAAAAATCGTCTATGGAACAAAAGGAGTCCTCCGGATGAGATGGCAAAACTTGTGGAATGCTTCCTAACATCATGCCGGATCTCCAGTCCCCGTAGAAATATTGAGCCATGCAGTCTCTATAGCCGTCCATAACGACGAACGTGTTGCAAGTGCAAGATTTTGTGCACAATTTAACCTCGATTGGGTCCGATGTTGGGTGACCTGGGTGACCAAGTCATTCGCTCGAATTGTCTAGAACGTTCTGCAAAAGAGTCGCGAACAATTGTGGCCAATTGACACGTCGCATTGTTATCCATAAAACGCCTATCTTTGTTTGGGAACGTGAAGTCCACGAATGGCTGCAAATGGCTTCCAAGGAGCCGTACGTAACCATTGCCAGTCAGTGATCGGATCAGTTGGATCAGACGACCCAGTCCACTCCATTTAAAAACAGTCCACACCATTATAGAGCCACCTCCAGGTTGCACAGTGCCTTGTTGACAACTTGGGTCCATAGCGTCGTGGGGTGTGTGCCACACTCGAACACTACCATGAGCTCTTAGCAGCTTAAATCGTAACTCATGTGACAAATCCACGGTTTTCTAGTAGTCTTAGGGTCCGATCGATATGGTCACTAGCCCAGGAGACGCGATGAAGCCAATATCGTGCTGTTAACAACGGCACTCGCGTCGGTCGTCTGCTGCCATAGCCCATTAACGCCACTGTCCTAACGGATACGTTCATCGTATATCCCACACTTATTTATGCGGTTATTTCACGTAGTGCTGCTTCTCTGTTAACACTAACAACTCCTCGCAAGACGCAGCTGCTCTCGGTCGTTAAGTGAAGGTCGTAGGCCACTGCATTGAGCTTGGTGAGAGGTGCCGCAAGTACCTCGGCTAGTATTTTCGGCACACTCTCGACACTGTGAATCTCGGAATACTGAATTCTCTACTGATTTTCGAAATCATGTGTCCCATGCGTCTAGCTACACCTACCATTCTGCGTTCAAAATCTGTCAACTCCCGTCGTGCGGCCATAATCTTTTCACATGAATCACCTGAGTACAAATGACAGCACTGCCCTTTTATACCTAGTATACGCGACACTACCGCCATCTGTATATGTGCTCACCACTGCTGTCACCTCAGTGTAAAACTTGCTGAATTGGCTGCAGCATGAACTCTGCATTATCTTACAGTGTGTAGACGTACAGGAGGTGCTAAGCTGTTGATTTCCTACCATTTTTAAGCTGACTTATAGGAGGCAATACAGTTTTGTGTGGAATTCGCACCGTAAAGTACCTCAGTCTATGAGTCTTTGCTCAGAGGAGCAAAACGCGAAAACTGAGAGAAAAAGCTAACTACTCTCCGAGGACTGAAGCCCGAAACTTTGTAAAAACTGAAGAATCAACCTTTATAAAACCAAATGTAAAATTTTTAAATCACTTCGTCAAGATCACCCGAGTGACAACGTTTGTTCCACAGTTTGACGAAATGTGAGAGAATTAAATCTACATTTCTCATTAGGAAGTGCTATGCATTGTTTGAGTGAATAATTTATTATATTATGTGGGTTGCCATAAGCAGGTGTGCTGGCCGACCAGAAGACACTGACTTTCCTTAATAAATGTGTACTTCGTGACGTGTTAATCGGATTCTTAATTTATGTGTTTTCTTTTTGTAACAGTTCGACTTTAAAATCAGATATAAATAGAAAAAATGGTATTTCAAATGAATGTGAATGCCTGTAAGTACAACCAACGTTTAGGTGACTAGTAAGTCGTGAAGTTGGTTGGTTGATTTGGGGTGTGGACTAAACAACGAGGTTATCGATCCCATCGGATAAGGGAAGGATAGGGAAGGAAATCGGCCAAGCTCTTTCAAAGGAACTATACCGGCATTTTCCTGAAGCGAATTAGGGAAACCAAGGGAAACCTAAATCAGGATGGAAATCGGTATGGACTCTGTTTATTTTTTTCTTGTGAAATCTGAATTGACCGCTTCTCGGAAACACCTTGGCGCTGCGTTGGTCGCGGTCGATGGGTCACAGGATGCTATCCTATCCTGTAGTAACGATGGGGTGCCTGTAGGTAAGCTATGGTTCCTGTTGTGCTTCAGGAATTCTCTAGCAATCGAGATGTCTCCGCGGTCTTGGATGCGCATGATCTGACGAAATGTTCCTCACCAGTTAGAGAATGAGAGACAGCAGTGGGTTCACGTATCTCATGGCAGATGGCGAATTTAAGACTCACCTCAGAGTTGTACCATTACGTTTAGACGTAGATATGAGGTCCTGACTGATTTTCATACCACGCAGAACAAGCACATAATGTAATGATACTCATGTAGTACTTGGATCAAAAATCTTACAGAAGCCGATAATGAGCAGCAACCGAAGCCGAGATCCTGACGCATATTTACCTGCGTAAATAATCTGTAGCATCTACCGACGGTGTTACAAATTCCGAATGTGGAATAATCTGGCTGACGGTAAACATCAAAATAGGGTCAGAAGTGGTAATCGGATATTTTAAAGACGACTTCCATCAGCAAATGAAGCGGCTGAAAGCTTCAGAGAAAACTTGGAGACTATCGCGGATAATTTTCCTGACCATTCTGTTGCAATAGGCGGTGACTTCGGTTTGACAGATAAAATTTTCCAGACTTACTTTTTCGTGTCCGGAAACTACAATTTGTTTGCCCGGTATTGGGCAATGTCCAATGCTTCTTCTTTAGCCAGCCATAGATCGTCGAGGGTGCATCTGTGGGGGCAGGCAGGGCATTGTAGGAGATGTTCCATGTCCTATCGAGTGCCGCAGTCGCATTTGTCGTCATTTTCGTCCAAGAAACCCCATTTGATCAGATTAGATTTCACAAGAGCCACCCCAGTTCTGATGCGGTTAAGCATTCTCCAGGTTTTCCAATCACCAGAAACGCCGCTTGGTGGGTCCTCTCTTAGTGGATAGTAGATGGGTGGCTCATCTAAGGCGCAACTTAGAAAACGGCGTCTGGATTTGAGTCTGCTGGGGCCACACTCTAGGCCAAATATTGAGTGACGGGCATCAAAGGTTTGTTTTAGCTTCTCGGTATGTTCATGGGCTTTCCTAGGTGAGTCAGGGTTTGTGAAACCTGCGGCCCTGTGAAGATTTTCTATGGGGGTTGGTTTCTAGCAGCCTGTCACTATCCTGCATGTTTCATTCCAGCTAATCTACCTTTTTTGCGTGGGCGGATCTGCACCATACCGGGCAGGCATATTCGGCAGTTGAGAAGCACAAAGCTTGGGCTGAAGTTCTGACCACGGTAGGTTTGGCACCCCATTTGCTATTGGACAGCTTTCTTATTAGGGAATTTCGTGCTTCTACTTTTTGCTCGTTTTTTCTCAATGATATTTGTATGTCAATGTACTGTCCAGCACGACGCCAAGGTAGGTGGGAGTATGTATGTATGTATGTATGTATGTATGTCCCATCCCAGGTAACATTGAGCCTGTACTTTGCCTGCCTCGAGTGGGGTTCTGCAAAAATACAGTGCACTCTTGAGTAGACTGTGTACAGTGCACTAAGTAGTGTACAGTGTACACTACTTAGCAACTACGATGCCTATCTAAGACTACATTAAACGTAAAATCTGGAGTACAACCTTTCTTATAATTCGTGAAGTCTAAAACAATTCTGAGCTTTGCAGGAGCCAAGGTGAAAAGTATCTCCTGCTATTGTGGAAAACTTAAAAATCAGTCTCCTCTGCCTCTAAGACACATTCTTCCATGCGAATCGTATAGAGTATTGTCTGCTGCGTACCGGGGCATGTGGGAATTTTTTTGTGGTAATAAACAAGCAGACAACTGCCAAGGATGTCTGTAAGGAACTTGATGTGATACAATGTGCCATTCCCCTACACGCTGTCATTTCGCTGTTCTGTCAACGATCAATGCTACTTTCGGGTGGAGTGGCTGGCAGTGAGGGACAATAAGCTGTGGTTGGGGAAGCTGGCTATCCAGCCATGCCGGTCACTCAGGCGGGATGGACTAACCTTGACCCGCCTTCGAAATCGGCACTGCCCCCTAAGACATATCTTCCTAATGCGACGAGAGGATCTCTCAGTCTCCAATGCTTGTGGTTAGCGATTCACTATACGCCACACATTTTTACATAATACACAAGTGAATTTCGGAGAGGGTCTGTTTTTGATTACAACAAAATGAGTGTGATGAAAGTTTTAAAATTTTGTGAAGTGTCCGGAATCCTGACTAAGCTTTTAGATTGGGAGTATTAGTGTGTGGCAACGTGGCTGGTTCATCTTTTTTGGTTTCAAGGTTCCGTTTTAGGATAAACGCTACAGACTTTGTTGTCGTGCGCCCACACCAACATAACATTATCAACTAAAATGCTGAATTCTCACATTATCAGCAGTCAGAGTTCTTTCACGTTTCCTATGTTCCTTAACATTTCTTTTAACACCCAGTAACTGCTCTTGCGTTGTTTTCTACGCAACAATGCCTACAGATACTGCCCTCTATTAATGTGCAAATACTGAACCAAGGACGTTTTATCTGACTGTACTTTAAGAGCAAATTAAGACAGGAACACTTACTTTGCACAACGTTTAGTATGTGACGATAAAAAATACTTAAATATGCCTTACTGATCAAGTTGCCTGTTACGAGTTCATCACATGACTGACTAAATGTGTAAATGCCCGTGTTATAGACAAAGCATAATCGATTACGAAAACCCATTTTTCTTGGTGACTAGGCAATGGTATTGTTTGTATGTGTGTATGGCGTTGACATTGTTTTACAGGCGTATCGCACGATGGGGAGTCGTCGCCAGATGTGAAGCAGCGGCTCGCTAGGCTCGGTATGGGGCTGGTTCTAACGGCCTCAGCGTCCAGTCAAATTACTTCCTAGTGCACCACGTCCAACATTCTTAAATGAAAAGGGCCGTGCGGGGCTCTACACCTTACATCCATAATCGGACTGAGATTGCACGTGGGCCCTGTAAAACTGGAGCAGATATGTTCGGTCTCCATCGCATGAGCTGTGGCTAAGACATTTCAAAATACTGAGTAACTGAAGGACTTCTTTTCAGGTGCCCAACATGTGGCAACCATGTAAGTTTAGTATCAAATGTGAGACCCAAATACATCACAGTGTTTTCAAAAATATGAACAATGTCCCTCATCCGCAAAACAGGAAAGTTTAAAAGACAACGTGAAGGATTAAAGAGAAAGCACACTGATATATCGGTGGAAAAATTAAGGCACTACTGCTCTGCCCACTCTTCCAACAATCTAGTAGTCAACTGCCACTGAGGAGTTGTTGTTGTTGCTAGGCTTGAGAAGGAATAAAAGATAAGTCGCCAATAACGAACAATAGAAAGGGTGTTTAAATACTGATGTGATCTGTTAATAGCTCTGGAAAACACAGTCATGCTTGAAATGCTACCTTCAGGGACACCATTCTCTTTCGCAAAGCTATCTGAGAGAGCGTCACTGACTCGATTTGTAAAATAGAGTAGTAAGAAGAAGGGTCACATAAAGATGGGAAGACATTTTCAAAAACGTTCATTGAGTGCCTCAGGATAATTTTCCTCCAATTAGTATCACAGGCACTCTCAATTAAAAAAATATACCCATTAATAATGCACAGATAGTTATGGTTGAGAATAACGAGCTATTTAGGTATATAGAGACGAGTCACTGCAGGGCAGAAGCCTTGCTTTGCTAGCTTTCGGTATGGAATTCCTTTCTCAAACACACACACACACACACACACACACACACACACACACACACACTCACTCATATGCACACGCTTGTCTCCCTACATTGTGCTCATTCGACTGCCAGCTCTTTCGTGGCCAATGGTGAGGGTACTGGGGTGAGGTGGGGTACTGTGTGGGGAGAGATGAGGTATGGAGAGAGGTCAGAGGCAGGGATGGACTTGGGGGAAACCGTCTAGTGGCTTGTGGGGGAGTGGAGAGCGGTCTGCGGGCTAGCTAGGGATGCAGGTAGAGGGGACTGGTGGCAGATGGTTGAGCATGCAATTTCACAGACTCGAGTGTGAGATGGCAGCACATAACTAGCGGTGGGGAGGGGGGGTAATGGGAAACACACACACTAAGATAGCATTGGGTGGGGTGTGGGAGGCAGCGAGTTACCTTAGGTTTAGCCAGGGAGATTACAGAAGTGAATGATGTGCTCTAAGGATAGCTCCGATCTGCACAGATCAGGAAAACGGGTGTTAGTGTGGAGGATCCAGATGGCCTGAGTTTTGAAGCAGTCGTTGAAATCTTGAATGCTACTTCTGCTGCATGTTGTGCCATTGGATAGTTCACCTTGCTTTTGACAACAGTTTGATGGTAGCTATTCATTCTGGTTGACAGCTAGTTGGTTGTCATACCAATGTAAAACACTATAGAGTGGTTGCAGCAGAGCTGGTATGTAATGTGGCTGCTTTTACAGGCGTCTTGGCCTCTGATGGGACAGGCTAAGCCTGTGATGCAACTGGAGTGGGAGGTGCTGAGTGGGTGGATAGGGCAGGTCTTACACCTGTATGATCCCTGCGGCAGGGGATTGGGAATGGGAGTGGCATAGCGACAGACTAGGATGTTTTGGAGGTTGGGTGGGTAGTAGAACACCACTTTGGGAGGGGATGGAGTTATCTGGGGTAGGATGTCCCTCATTTTAAGGGCAGTCGTTCCAGTCCCATGTGTATCTGGTGATAAGGGGGGTGCTTCTTTGTGGTTGGGTTTTGGGATGGATGTGAGGATTAGGTATGTGTGGGGATTTGGCATGGGAGATCTATTTGTGTATTAGGTCTGGTGGGAATTGCCTGGTAAAGGCCTTTGTGAAGCCTTCAGCATACTGGGCAAGGTTGTTGAGGGAGTTCTCATCACTGCAGGTGCGTCTGCCATGGGTGACCAGCCTGTATTGGAAGGAATTTTTGGTGTGGAAGGGTGACAGCTATCAAAGCGCAGAGACTGCGTGATTGGAGGGTTTGATGTGGACTGATGTTTGGATGGAATCATCTGGGAGGAGAAGATCGACATAGAGGAAGGTGGCATGATGGGTGGAGGAGGACCAGGTGAAGTGGCTGGGAAAGAAGGAGATGTGGAGGAATGAAGATAAGGTGTCCTGCCCTTGGGTCCAGATTATAAAGATGTAATAAATAAACCTGAACGTGACCAGGGGTGTGGGGTTTTGGGAAGCTAGAAATGTTTCCTCTAGGTGGCCCATGAAGAGATCGACTACTCACAGACAAAGGGCGACACTTGCCGAGAGTTTCGAGAGAAGTTCCTTTCGACATATTGGTCGCAGGAGGCTCAGGCACTTGCTGCAAACAAAGTCATGTTAGACAAAAATTTTACAATCTCGCGGATACGCAGCCCCGTCAGTTTTTTCTGGGAAACTTGTCGAAAGAACTAGTTTCTTGACATGCCCTTTTGTAGCAACTGATTTAATACGGTTCTTCTACGGCAAGGTGCCACACTCTTATCAGATGGCATTAGTAGGACATTATGGAGACAACGAGGAAACATTCAAGACCCTATTACAAGGTCTTTAACACATTAACAGTAAGAACGAGAATGACAGCCCAACTCACAGCAAGACCACACCTATCTGTAACAAGCGTAGGGACGTCACGTTTCTCTGATGGGAGAGAGAGCCATACCAAGGTAATCACCGCGACTGGCGGGTTTAGTGGAACGGTCATGGCAACAGTAATGGCTAGAATCGAGGGAATGAAAGCATACAGGACCACAGCCACGACAGTCAAGGTGATCAGATTGTGGAAGTAAGAGCACGCGACCCGCGATGGTATCAGCCGGAAAACAGTATAAACCAACAATTATTGGAAGCGACCACGGGTACGGAGCCGACAAACTCGCAGCCGACAAACACGGAGTCGAGAAACGAACCCGTAGTAGAAAAGAAGCGAGGAAGTGGAGCAGTTAGTTTACAGCGCGTAGTTTGAAATTTTAGCATATAGGAAGCTGGCACGTTGTGCCTGCATAGGAAATAATGAGGGGATATATTTCGCGGAATTCGTGTGTAATTAGTTTTGTTATGTGTCATTGTTTCAGTTCCTTTGGCAGTGTGTATTTTGTTTGTCACAGCAGATAATATCTGTGTGTTCTTAACGTGGTGCCCGCATCTCGTGGTCGTGCGGTAGCGTTCTCGCTTCCCACGCCCGGGTTCCCGGGTTCGATTCCCGGCGGGGTCAGGGATTTTCTCTGCCTCGTGATGGCTGGGTGTTGTGTGCTGTCCTTAGGTTAGTTAGGTTTAAGTAGTTCTAAGTTCTAGGGGACTTATGACCACAGCAGTTGAGTCCCATAGTGCTCAGAGCCATTTGAACCATTTTTGATCTTAACGTGGTTTTCTTGTGGATTGTTTATGAAACATCTTGATAAAAGGCAGTTCTGAGGAGAATAAATGATGATGTTTTCTGCAGAATCCTGCATGCTATGCTGTCTAACGAATGAATATGGTAAAGTTTTTAGTGAAAGAGGCTAGAGGAATTTGGGACGGCACACAGGTGCGCGTGTCTTCGTCTATTGGAGAGTTAGAGAGGAATTATTTTTAGGTCGGTATGCTCACGACATACACTCACGTTACCAATGTTGCAGCACTAGACGTATTTTGTCCTGCGTAATAATGTGATAGTAGAAAGAAAATGCAATATCGTTTCTGTCAAGTTGGATTAGCAAGAGTGGATGAAATCTATTGGAGCATTTAGTAGGGGGTGAAGGTCGTAAATTGATAATCTTCATGGATGATGAGCAAGAAAGTTCCCTTTTGTGTCCAAATTGAAGGTGATGCCGATCACCACGAAATATTAAAGTTGATTTTTGTCCGTGTGGAGTACGCCTGCACTACTGAAAAAAATGTATGTGAATTCCTAAGGGAACAAACTGCTGAGGTCATCGGTCCCTAGAATTACACTACTTAAACTAACTTAAACTAAGTTAGGCTAAGAACAACACACACACCCACGCGCGAGGGATGACTCGAGCCTCCGGCGGGTGGAGCCGCGCAATCCGTGACATGGCGCCTCAAACTGCACAGCTGGGATGAGATATTAGTAAAGAAGAATTTATTTGCCGTCCACGCCGCAGTGCGTTGGGACCACGAGTAATCTTTAAGAAGGTTACATTACGGAATTTGGTATTCATTCTGCGGCTGTCTGATCCTACTCCACGGGAGAAACGATGAGAGTCTATGTCTGCAACAGACATTAGGCACGACTGCCAGTCCTAAGGTGTACAGCTTGTACTGTCACAGGCCACAGACTGCTGTAGATGCTTCGCAAAAAAGATATGCGAAACGCTTATGGCAAAAAGTAAACTGCTTTTGATTTAGTTGTAAGATAGGACATACCTTCATGAATTTTCCAGCAGCTAAGGAACGACGGAAAACTAAAAAATGACTACTACTAGTTAGTTGATAACGTCACTGACAGCGAAACAAAGAGTTTTTGTCAAAGTGTTTCCTTCCAAGCTATGTTTTAGAAGTTCGCTGCAGGACGATATACAGCCCCACATTATTGGAGATAATCCTAGGTGATGGTAAGAAAGAACCCCACAAAGCAATGACGTCGGCCCAGATGGCATCCGACGATATATTATACACGAGACAAGAAGCAAGGAGCAACTTTACAACAACAGAGATGGGTATAAAAAATAGACAAGTTTCTTTGTTTTGAGAAGTTATTAAATCCCTCCGATGATTTTGAATGCAAATACTTTGTCGTATTGATGTTTGTGCTAATCTTTTTTTAGGGTTTTTATAGGTGTCACACATATGCCACCCCAGTGTTGTTATTTTCGTAGATATTATGCAGATGCCCATTCGCGCTTGTTTAAGTTTTTGTTCCAGATCCAGATCATGAATACATGTTGCTCACAACGACAATAGCAGGAGAAGGGAATTGTAAATAATCGAGGGTGACCAGCAAATTTAGCGCAATAGTCGAGGAGGAATCCATAAGGCGATGAGTGTGAGGTACATCAAAAGAGTAATTTTTAAGCTTCTTTTGTGCTTGGTTAGTAGTGACGCTCGCGAACACTGTTGTAAATAGCTTGTTTACCTTTTTTAGTAGATATTTTTATGCATGCTTGATTCAGGAATGGCACATTTGATCTAGATTTAAGGACATTCATTATGTGATAATACTACTAGATGCGACTAATTACACAAGTCCTAGACGACACAACTAACCATGTGAATGATATACGAATGAGTCGATGAGAGTGATTTCTTTCTCAGAAGTTGTCCTTTCGTTCTTCCCTCTTGTTTGTATATGTGTCACTAAAGTTATACAGATTGTTTTGCTCGAAGTTTTATATTTCTAAACAGTCTCAAGTCCATTTTAACTCACAATAATCAGTAACGAATTTTTGTAGGTTCAATAACGATAGCACCCAATGGTGGCTCCAAACTTTCTGTTTCGTTATCAAATTGTTTTTCTAGTAAATTAAACTCCTGTTTAAGCAATTTTTTCTGTAAAAGTAAAGCATATGTCACAGACATTATATGGCTTAAATTTTCATAGAGGCTGCTGGGCTCTCCCGGCCCTGGTCCAGATAGCAAGCTCAGCACCACGTGCCTTCACGTCAACACAATGAAAACGACGTGTTTGGCGCTGACACACGCAGCCAAAGGGGTGAATAGAAGTGGGTGAAGGAATTGTTAAGCTGTTGGCAGAACATTAAAACAGCAGCCGTTCAGTACTCCTGACGTCTCCACAATAGGCGTCAAACGTCACCATCAATATATCAACCGAAGTTACTTACAACACCTTTTTGTCACATATTGAGAAACACATTCAGTTTTACTCGTGAGGCAGAATGGCAAAGCATGTAACAAAGGTAGGTTGTTTGTTATGGCAAGAGAACTGCTCTTTGACGTATAGTTTGCCACAAGCGCAACCAGTAACTCACCCCATGTTGTTGTCTCCGAACGAGATCTCACAGTAGTAATGACGCATAGCGGTGCACAGTCACGCACTGCGTTGTCAGTTAACACCCTGATATGAAAACTGATGTTTTGCCCATGTTACACTATTACTAGACCGCAAACGTGTCCTCATACCCGAGCTACCACTCTCATATCTGCCAAAGAACATGAAATGTCTAGGTGTTCCAGTTGGCACTGTCAGATGTTTTCCATCAGATGTCCTCAGCTGCTCACACAGCCGCACAAACTGTGACGAGAACGTTCAGTACAACGTGTGTTTGCAGTGCACCTCAGTCGAATCAGTCGTGTGCGTATCTTTAAATACAGCTAAGAAGCTTTTAAATTTCGGAACTGTACTTCACTGAAGGCCTTACAAGTTTTTGGTCATTTTCTTTTCGTGGTGTTCCATGCTGTGTCTCAAAGAAATCATGTACTATATTGTGCATCACAATGCGGGGCGTCAGTAGTTTTTCAAACTAATCATGTACTATATTTTGAACCTCACTGCTAGGCGTTACATATATTTTTTAAATTTTGTTTTCGTATTGGTCTACGATCTTTTTCTCAAGGCATTCATGAGCTAAATGTTGAACGTTACTGCGTGGCATGACAAGTTTTTGTTTCTTTTCAACTGCTTTCCTGCTGTTCCGCGAATTGTTTTCAAAGCGATCATGTGCTATATTTCTTGTCTGTAAATTATTGCAGTGCAGTGTTTTATTTCATGATTATTACATTTGTCCATCTACTATATCCTGTATTTTTGTTGTTGTTTACTGTCACATTTTCGTCGCACATAATTGGTAGTTTAGTACTGACACAAATATGTAACTAATATGTCATTTCACTGGTTTCAACCATTTCTACACATGTGTTCATAAGCCTATATTACATTGAGTGATACATGTCACATCAAGTATTCATGTTTGCTGAGTGTAAATGTGCTTAATTTCATATGTCTCACGATTTGTGTACGTGATTTAGTCCTTTCGTGTTTTGTAATTTCATTTGCCTTTTAACATGCACACCTATGACATAGTGCCCCATGTATTCATAGTTCATATTTTGTTACACACAACGTACACCTGTCCTTATAAGAAACTTTTCACACAATGACCCGACTGATAGGTTGTGAAACTTTTGTAGATATTTATACAGGGTGGTCCTAAACTATATGTAAAAAAAGTAAAGGCAGATAGAGGGACCTAAATAAGCAGATTTCGTATAGGAATGTGTGTGCGGTAGTGACATATTACAGCACTGGCTTGTACAGCAGTATGGATCACAGGAAACTGGAAAGGCGTGCAAAGACAAATAACATCAGAAATTTGTTAACGGTTTACAAGAGGTGCCCGAAAGAGCAGCCACCAACAGATACACGATTCACTGTGGCGGAGCATAGATCGGCGTACTTTAGAAAACACGTCGGGCATGTCGATCACCTGACACGTGGACAACTTGATCTTCTTCAGATGAGACGAGACTCTCGTACCCCAGGCTTTTCATATGACTCCACAAGAAACAATCCACGCTGTTTAAGTCGGTAGAACGTGGTGGTCTGAGAACTGGACCACTCCGTCCTATCCACCGCTGGCCATAGACAGCATCCAGATGATTCCTGTTGCTTCGACTGAAGTGAGTTGGGGTTCCACCGTGCTGGAACCACATTCGTCTGCGGACAGCTGGAGAAACATCTCCCAGAAGTTCAGGTAAGGCCTCCTATAGGAAGATGTATGTGTGGCCAGTTAAACAGCCCGCATCTCGTGGTCGTGCGGTAGCGTTCTCGCTTCCCACGCCCGGGTTCCCGGGTTCGATTCCCGGCGGGGTCAGGGATTTTCTCTGCCTCGTGATGGCTGGGTGTTGTGTGCTGTCCTTAGGTTAGTTAGGTTTAAGTAGTTCTAAGTTCTTGGGGACTGATGACCATAGATGTTAAGTCCCATAGTGCTCAGAGCCATTTGAACCATTTGAGCCAGTTAAACGGTCCTACTAAGTTATTGTATACAATGCCTGCTCGAACATTAATGAAAAACCATTCTTGGTAGGCGTGAGCTATTATGTCTTGTGTGTTACTATGAGCCAGCAGGTGAGAATTATGGATGTTCAACGTGCCCGACAGCGTAAAGGTGGCCTCATCAGTAAATAAAGCATATGCATGGAAGGCTTCATTGGCTGCAGTCTGCAGCAAAGTTGAGACATGGAAGATAATTGTCAAGGGACATTACTTGCACTCTCTGTAAATGATAGCGATGCATTCCGTCTTCATGTTAAGTCCTCAAAACGCGTTGATGACTCTCACCCAACGAATGTCCTACAGCTCTCGAGCTTGTCGAAGGGTTATCCTCTACTGTGTTTAATACTACTTCTTTCACTGCAGGAGTTCTGCGATATCTTCCAATGCCAGTTCCACGTCTGAAATCAAAAAACGATCCACTCATGCGTAACTGCCAACGAAGACGCTCGAATGTTCGGCGATCCGAATGATTCCTGTCCGGGAATCATTCACTGTACACCCTTTGAGCAGCTAATCTATTCTCTTGCGCAGCCCCATACATGAAATGCATGTCGGCCAGCATTGGTGAAACGATTTATGCTGCTAGAGATCCGTGCGGGAAATGACGAATCCAGCTAGCTAGGGGCTTTCATACACCACAGTCATTAGCGCTCTCTATTTGCTCAAGGTGACGTTACGCACATACATTCCCTTACGACATCTGCTTATTTCGGTCTCCTCTATCTGCCGTTACCTTTTTGACGTATCGTTTAGGACTATCCTGCGTGTTTTATTTTTGTTGTGTGTTGTCTACGCTCATTTCCATTTTTACTTGAAAAATTTTTCGATGTAAATTCTCACATCTCAAAGTTCGTTGATAGTCTTTGGGATGAATGTGTGGCAATCTGAAGCAACTATTATGTTTTGTTTGGATCATACTCATATAATGATTCAAAATTATGCTATAAGGATATCTTTTAATTTGAGAGAATGGGAAATTTCTAGGAGACAAAATAGAAGCTCTCTTTTTTCTTACTGTATTTTTAACCTTTTCTCGTTTATTTTTGTTTCCTCATTGATGGCTGTGTTGTGAGAAACCGTTTTAGGAAAGGTCTGACCATGTTTCTTAGTAACACCGCCCCCGGTAGCTGAGTGGTGAGCGTGACAGACTGTCAATCCAAAGGGCCCGGGTTCGATTCCCGGCTGGGTCGGAGATTTTCTCCGCTCAGGGACTGGGTGTTGTGTTGTCCTAATCATCATCATTTCATCCCCATTGACGCGCAGGTCGCCGAAGTGGCGTCAAATCGAAATACCTGCACCAGGCGAACGGTCTACCCGACGGGAGGCCCTAGCCACACGACATTCATTCATTCATTCAGTAACACCATTCCGGGCAAAAATTCTGAATCAGAGTATGGGATGATGTGAGATGATAGCTCTCACATTGTGTCCTATTTGCTTACTGAATTTGCGTACGAGACTCTCTTGGTTCATTTACTTTCCGATTCAGTTTTATTACCGACATTCCGCCTGTAATGGACGCTGATTAACTGAGTGGCTAGGGGTAGCGAGTAGCATTGTAGGTACCCCACCCCTCTGTACCTAGCTATCGTTACATTCTTTTAGCAGTTTTTTCCATTAAATGTACCTGATCTTAATCAAGGGATCACCTTTCCGCTGGGGCGAAAACAAGAGGAACTTTTGTTTACTGTGAAGGAGCTTCCGGTCACTTGGACTGTATGGTCCCACGCTAGCAGGCCACATGGTCAGTAGGGAGACAGTTTTCAGGAATTATCCTCGTGGCTCAACTTTTGCGGACAACGAGCGGCGGAATGGAAGACTGGTGTCCTGAATGACGGAACGAGCAAGCACTGGTGGAAGGGGTGAGAAATTTGCTTAGTTAGTAAAATTCGAGTGGAGTCGTCAGCTGTCCACCTTCTCATATGCTGCTCCGTGTGGTCTCCAGACAGGTTCCTCAAGCAAAATGTACAGCCCCTCATGTGTCTGCAAATCTCCAAACTTCGCCTGACAAAAATGTACAGAATACCTGATAAACGCGTCTGAAAGTGGGAACGGGGCGACACTTGTCTGTCGTTTCCAAGTGCACGTTCCTCAGTGGAGGATGTATTTTAACTTGATGTTGGGAGCTAGTTAGCGGACTTCCAGATATCTGATTGGAAGGAGATTTAGGCTCTTCCTGGGACTGGCTGTAAAACATTCTGCCATGTTTCTTTGCAAAGTCTGTAGGAAGGCTATCAAAATTCAGAGAGGTATTGATATTCGGATTCGGATGAGTATACTGTGATGCTACTCTGGACTCTGCCCTCGTACCCGTTTTCTTGACTTCGATCTCCTGAAAAGTGCACAAAGTTTCACTTGAACTTAAGCGTCCGCAAAGAGGAATCGGGAGGACGAAGAGATCCACGATTTGCGGTCACATCACATAGGCTCAATCGGGCAGCAATTAGCAGCAGCAGGGATTTCGCCTCTGTGCGACTTGTTTGCAGACCTCCCGACGGCAGTCATTGTGAGACCGCATTTGCAGTGCACACTCCCGACTTCGTTAATCGCAATTTACTGAGAAAAGAGGAGTTCATTCCTGGTTTTCATTTGGTAGTGTTCCTAACTTATTCCATGCATTTCATGTACTGGTATGCAAGATTTACTTCGAAGGTGATTTTTTTTTCTCGTAGCCACTCAAATTTTGTTTCGCTGTCGAGTTAACTCATTGGATCTTACCCGCCTAGGGCTGTCTCTTTCTGATTCTTCCTTTATTCATTGAGCTGTTGTGTGTTCTATACGAACATATACATTTTGGGTGTAATTTTATACTTTTGCAATTACGGTTGAAAACTTAATTTTTCTCCTTAATGTGTCTGAGCACCATCTCAGTCGTAATTGCCCAGCATCATGCTGGTGGCGACCTAAACAACCAATTATTTTTTCATCATCGTTCTATTTAAATTATGTAAAATATTATAACCTCCGTTTTTATGTATCCTGAGTAATTTTTACACACTGTTTAAGTAGATATTACTTTATCAGACTAAAATTTATCGTTCAGCAATCACTAAAGTCAGTGCCCTGGTTCTTGAACCATAAGCAATAGGCGAGGCCCCTGACAAGTTCAGCAAACTGTGTTATAACGTTTTCCTATATGTGTGGCAGTTGAATTTTCAAGTAGACTATTAGCCTCGTGGTGGTAATTTATCATTTTATTTGACCTGGGGTGATAGACTCAACATCGTTCTAATCTTCGTGCCTACGGAACACCTGACGATCAAGAGGCCGTGTTCAAGCACAGCCGGTTTCTGGCAACATTGATCGAGTAAAGGAAAATCTCGAAAACAGATCTCATCATCGTTTATCTCTTCAAGTAGGAATTAATGTATCGCTTCTTAGTAACATTATAAAAAAGAACCTGCACCTGTATCCTTACAGATTTCCTGACGTCCTTGAGTTAAAGCATCCAGACCAACTTTCACCTGTTGAATTTGCCGGTGATATCTCAGTATAGTGGAATCAGGGTTTTCAGATATTCAGTTTTTCATTTCTTCAGGTGATACGTGGTTCAGCCCGACTGCTTATGCGAAGTCACAGAACATGTTCCATTATGCCTCCGAGAAACCTAGTCAGTACTTTGAAGACACGATGTATAATCTCAAGTTGGTGTTTGGCACGCAATATCTTGTGTCTGCATCGTAACATTCTTTCACCAAACTGTAAATGATAACCAGTAAATCTACTTGTTGTTTGGGGGAGAGAGACCAAACAGCGAGGTCATCGGTCTCATCTGATTAGGGAAGGAAGTCGGCCGTGCCCTTTCAAAGGAACCATCCCGGCATTTGCCTGGAGCGATTTAGGGAAATCACGGAAAACCTAAATCAGAATGGCCAGACGCAGGATTGAACCGGCGTCCTCCCGAATGCGAGTCCAGTGTGCTAGACACGTAAATCTAGGAACTGATAGTCTCTAAGTGGTTCAGGTAACAGAGGAGGCAATGACTTTATGGATATTTTGAGCAACACAAAGCAACAGGACATACCACCTTGACTGCAATGTCACGAGTACATGTGACGTTTGGTGAGGAGAGGACAATCATCAAAGGCATTGCAGTCGTCTGGCCACATCGATCGCCCGCTCTCTCCCCTTCTGACTTTTACCTGCGGGGCAAGTTGGAGGGGTCAGGTGCACTTAAATAATTCTCACACTCTGGCAAAGCAACAGCAGAACACTGAAACGCTATTGCTGTTGTCCCTCGGGTGGAGCTGCTGCGTGGCCCTGACCGCTTGATAAATTCAGCACAGCAACTCATCGTCATCAGTGGTGGCCTTTGCCA
Source organism: Schistocerca cancellata (assembly GCF_023864275.1). Classification (NCBI taxonomy): domain Eukaryota; kingdom Metazoa; phylum Arthropoda; class Insecta; order Orthoptera; family Acrididae; genus Schistocerca; species Schistocerca cancellata. The sequence goes on from NC_064626.1 coordinate 957,094,259, forward strand.
GCATCTTCCGTAATGTTCATTAACAAGGGTCAGTCCCTGTTCAGCCGTACTGTAAGTATTTCCGGGGACTGTTTCCCCCCAACTCCCTCCCCCATCTTCCGAACATGGAGTATAATGCCTTATTCTGCGTTGAACAGTGAAATTAAATGTGCTTCAAGAAGTCAGTCTCAGCTCTCTCTACTGATTATAGAATCGATGGTTGTTCATTTCCTAGATGGAGTACTACGACAAAGAACTCAAACTGACAGCGTGATACCATTACGTAGGTCTATGCCTACCGACTAAGACCTTATAAAAGATTAGGAGTAATATTCGTTGGGTGTAAGGGCTTAATTATATATGCGGTTAGTTTTAATACTACACTACTGGCCAATAAAATTGCTACACCAAGAAGAAATGCAGATGATGAACGGGTATTCATTGAACAAATATATAATACTAGAACTGACATAAGATTACGTTTTCACGCAATTTGGGTGCATAGATCCTGAGAAATCAGTACCCAGAACAACCACCTCTGGCCGTAATAACGGCCTTGATATGCCGGGGCATTGAGTCAAACAGAGCTTGGATAGCGTGTACAGGTACAGCTGCCCATGCAGCTTCAACACGATATCACAGTTCATCAAGAGTAGTGACTGGCGTATTGTGACGAGCCAGTTTCTCGGCCACCATTGACCAGACGTTTTCAATTGGTGAGAGATCTGGAGAATGTGCTGGCCAAGGCAGCGGTTGAACATTTTCTGTATCCAAAAAGGCCCCTACAGGACCTGCAACATGCAGTCGTGCATTATCCTGCTGAAATGTAGGGTTTCGCAGGGATCGCATGAAGGGTAGAGCCACGGGTCGTAACACATCTGAAATGTAACGTCCACTGTTCAAAGTGCCGTCAATGCCAACAAGAGGTGACCGAGACGTGTAACCAATGGCACCCCATACCAGCACGCCAGGTGATACGCCAGTATGGCGATGACGAATACATGCTTCCAATGTGCGTTCACCGCGATGTCGCCAAACACGGATGCGACCATCATGATGCTGTAAACAGAAACTGGATTCATCCGAAAAAATGACGTTTCGCCATTCGTGCACCCAGGTTAGTCGTTGACGGCACCATCGCAGGCGCTCCTGTCTGTGATGCAGCGTCAAGGGTAACCGCAGCATTGGTCTCCGAGCTGATAGTCCATGCTGCTGCAAACATCGTCGAACTGTTCGTCCAGATGATTGTTGTCTTGCAGACGTCCCAATTTGTTGACTCATTGATCGAGACGTGGCTGCACGATCCGTTACAGCCATGTGGATAAGATGCTCGACTGCTAGTGATACGAGACCGTTGGGATCCAGCACGGCGTTCCGTAGTACCCTCCTGAACCCACCGATTCCATATTCTGCTAACAGTCATGGGATCTCGACCAACGCGAGCAGCAGTGTCGCGATATGATAAACCGTAATCGTGATAGGCTACAATCCGACCTTTGTCAAAGTCTGAAACGTGATGGTACGCATTTCTCCTCCTTACACGAGGCATCACAACAACGTTTTACCAGGCAACGCTGGTCAACAGCTGTTTGTGTATGAGAAATGGGTTGGAAACTTTCCTCATGTCAGCACGTTGTAGGTGTCGCCACCGGCGCCAACCTTGTGTGAATGCTCTGAAAAGCTAATCATTTACGTATCACAGCTTCTTCTTCCTGTCGGTTAAATTTCGCGTCTGTAGAACATCATCTTCGTGGTGTAACAATTTTAATTGCCAGTAGTGTAGTTGTTAGCACCATGGGTCGAGTGTGCCGACACACACTATCACGTCGTCCAATTACTGTTCAAATATTTCTTTCAGGTTCGTTAAATTACAAGGAGGATATGGCTATTGGAAAATAAATGTCTTCGAGCCAGTGTGGCTGCAAGTTAGTTTACTTGACAAGCTGGGAGAGGAACAACAGAATCAATGGTTTTCCCGTTTCATCCACGGTTCAGCGTTGGAGATGCAAGTGCGATATCTTGTGAAAGTATTGGGTTGTAGCATAAATTCCTAGAGTTTTTCAGTCTGTTTAATAACCACAACACATACACATAACAGAATTTAGTCATCAATAATATATTCTCCTTCACTACTTGCAACAGCCTGGCAACGCTGGGGTAACTTTTCGATTCCGAAAGTGGAGAAATCAGGTGGTATTGCGCAAAAATTCGTCGAGCCAGGTTCGCTGCGCATTTTCATTCGGAAGGGAAATCCCTTGAAGGTTGTTCGATAGCGAGCGGAAAAGGTGAAACTCTGAGGGCGCTAGATCAGCTGAATGAGGTAGGTGTGGAACGACTTCCCAGCCCAACTCCTGTACAGTGTATTTTGTCAGTCTAGCAGAAGGCGAGAGGGCGTTATCGTGGAGTAACATCACTTCACTCAGTCTTCCTGGCCACTGTTCTTCGACTGCGTCAGCAAGACTTTCCGTTGTTGACAGCAAATGTCAGCAGTGATGATTACACTTCAGGGAAGCAATTCCTAGCACAACACAACGTCGCTGTTCCGCCAGATGCATGACATCATTTTTGGATGCGTGCAAGTCATTGTACGTAGGCTTGCTGCTTTTTTTGGGCTCGACGATAACTTATTTTCCCCTTATGTTAGCATAAAGACACAATTTTTCGTCACCAATAAAGACACAGGATAAGAATGGTTGGTGGCGAGCGAGGAGAGATGCACATATGTCCACCTGCAGATTTTTGTGATTTTGGGTTAGGGCATGCAGTGTTCATACACCTGATTTTTGAACCTACCCCACTGCATGAAAATATCGCATGATGGTGTAATGATCACAGTTCATCACATTTTCGAGTTCTCGAAGATACTGATGAGGATGATCGTGGTTTAAGGCGTTTAAATGGCTCTGAGCACTATGGAACTTAACATCTGAGGTCATCAGTCCCCTAGAACTTAGAACTAATTAAACCTAACTAACCTAAGGACATCACACACATCCATGCCCGACACAAGATTCGAACCCGCGACCGTAGCAGTCGCGTGGTTCCGGACTAAAGCGCCTAGAACCGCTCGGCCAACGCGGCCGGCTAATGCGTTTAAACGACCTTCATATAACACCGAAGATCTACCTGAACGTGGAGACTCACTAATGTCAAATTATCCTCAAAACGAGAAAACAATTTTCTTGCCAAGCTCTGTCCAATAACATTATACCCGTACACGACGCAACGTTCCTGGCTGCTTCCGCTGCTGTCACCACTCTACTGAACTCAAACAGAAGAATATGTCGGAATTGTTCCGATTACTCCATCTGGCATCCATCTTTAGCTAACGTCCACAGCTCCACTCACTATTATCAAAAGACGAAATGATCGTATGTAAACTCAAATAGCAGCAATGAACTACAAATAAAAGAAATACAATCGATATTAAACCATACCAACCTGAATACCACCATCCATACCAAACGCTACTAGCTTCAACAACCAACGTAATAATTTGAAGCTTAACTCACTCGTGGTGGTCCGTGAAAATCAACGAAGTTCATTAAAATATTGCAAATGCGCAGTCTCATTGGTTTAAAGGTTAATGGTTCAAATGGCTCTGAGCACTATGGGACTTAACATCTGAGGTCATCAGTCCCCTAGAACTTAGAACTACTTAAACCTAACTAACCTAAGGACATCACACACATCCATGCCCGAGGCAGGATTCGAACCTGCGACCGTAGCGGTCGCGCGGTTCCAGACTGTACCGCCTAGAACCGCTCGGCCACCAAGGCCGGCTGAAAGGTTAATGTTAGATCTACATCTTTTATCGTATCTAGCCACGCTCCTATTGCATGCGGAGAGTGGTTCTTTCAACGTGATTCCTCTCCTCGTTTTTCTGTTTCTTATGGTACTGTGGCGTGTTATACAGGTTTAGTTTTTTTCTTGCACCGTACGAGAAATAAATTGCTGCTCTCTCCAAGTCCACCGTGTCGCCCCACAGGCCCTACCCTTCCTTGAAATGACAGTTAGTCGGAGAATTTCATAACAGTAACCTTCCAGTCTGCATGCTGCCCTCAGGACAGCCGAGGTTTATTTTTTTTATTTTGTATACGGTACCTTCAGGCAGTAGCAGAAACTCAGTTGTCTGCATAGATGTGACAGCTCGTAAAATCCCGCCTTTCCGCGAACTACGCTCTATCGAACAATGGATTAGGACTGTGCAGCGCTGTCTGTAGAACCTGGATTTGTAACGCATGCCTGCAATGTTACACAACGCATTTCACAACTTATCTTTTTTCAATGACATCAGCTGTCAGCATATGCTACGAAGCTGACTGTATTCCGGACTCCCGACAGCCACTGAATGAGGTGGATTCAAGTCCTCCGCTAAATCACGTGCGTCAGAAACTAGACACTTTAAAATAGACACGGCCAAGCTTCTTTCCCATCTATGTCCAGTACGAGCCTTCGCTCAATAACCAGTGACCTCGTCTTCACTGGAATTTAAATACTAGCCTACTTTTCATACGCCACCTGATGAGTTTATATGAGATGTGGTCGACATTCTGCAGATGTTGAACGTGAATGGGTATTGAGATCAACAGAACTATGCAGAAAATAGTAGAAAGAGCAGATCAACTGTCAGTCTCCCATTTAACAGTATCTAGTGGAAAATAAAGTTATTCCCCATAAAGAACTAACGAGGGTGTCACCAATCTGTCATGCTGAATCCCGCCATTAAATTTTTTTATGGAGGAAGCATAGGACGAAAGAAATGCGCTGTCAAAATTTTAGTTGCAAAGACACAACGAAAGCATTTTTCAAGAAATTCTAGAAGTTACTTGTTTTTGCAGCAAGCAGAGATCTTTATGACAGCAGGTTGTGGAGCCCTTCGTGCCTAGCGCGAGATTGGCCGTGAGAAGGCAGCGTAGCGCCGCGAACTGACAATTGAATCTGAAGCAGCTGAACGAGGGATGGCCAAGATAGCAGCTCGCGGGCCATGCCCAGGCCCGAGTGGCAAAACGCTCGGCCTCGCTTCACATATCCCCCACCGTCGCTCCGCGTTGTCTGAGCGCGAGGAGGTTGAAGAGGGTAAACAGCGAATGCACTGAATTTAAATGGCAGTACATTCGTACTGTATATGACTTGGTTTTATATTTCACATTTCTCAACAACGCAGATCACAAACAAAACAAGTTTTCAGTGTTAATTAATTATTCTTGGTGTACTGAAGGCATAGCATAATTTTATCTGGTACAAACTGTCGGCATACGGGCAGACACAGATAATTTCACAGTTTCACACTCAAATTCCCATGTAATCGTGACTTATTTAGTTTCGTTATAGAAAATGGGCTTTCACACAAACACATCAATTTGAATATAGTTGCAGTTTTGCAACCTCATTGTGGAGACTTGGAAAGCCTACCTGAGAGAAGCTATGTAGATATCCTGGACAGTTTTAATATAAAAATTTTTCTAATTAAAACAATAATTTCTTTGCAAGTCAGTCTGCCGGCCGTAGTGGCCGAGCGGTTCTAGGCGCTACAGTCTGGAACCGCGCGACCGCTACGGTGGCAGGTCCTTAGGTTAGTTAGGTTTAAGTAGTTCTAGGGGATGATGACCACAGCAGTTAAGTGCCATAGTTCTCAGAGCCTTTTTTTTTTTTTTTTTTTTCAAGTCAGTCTGTTACGTCTGCAATTGCACAGGGGCGCTTTCAACTGAAATGGTAAACGGTCTGAGTACTTCGAAAACTTTCGGTAACTGATTTGAAATGTCCCCTTAGAAAAATTAATAAATTACTGTGCTGATAAACCTCTTACATTATTTGATTTTCAAACAGGTGAGCAGAACTGAACGTAATCAGACATTTCGTTCTTTACCTATTCTGATCAACACTGACACACAATATTTTTAGCGCAACGCAATCTGACTTTCAACAATCCCTACAAAAGAATGGCCCTGACTAACATTAACCTATACCTTTCACAAATCACTTACCTCACAAAAATCTTCGTTACTCGAACTACTGCAATACAGCGAGCGCCACTACTGTCAGCTAAATAAAAGATTCAAACTACTGAAGCCACTAACTACTGATAGGCATAGTTATCAAATGAAAGATTTTGATAGAGAGCAAGCCATGTATTTACCTTAATATTATTTAAAAGTCATCATATATATAGCAGTTCATGGCATCCAGTGTTACAAATTTACTGTCTCTGATGGACACACGTCCAGATCATCCGCTCTGAAAACTCCGCCATTTCTCTCCCCACATCGCCACTGCTAGCGGCTCACCTCCAACTGCGCAACGCTACGCGCTGTTAACAGCCAACTGCCCAACACTACAATAGCATTTACTCCAACAATGCAAACCAACCACAGCCTTCACACGGCACAGGCAATGATTTTCATATAGAGCGCTACGTGGCGTTACCAACATAAAAACCTAAACAACCTACTTACAAAGATTGACAGTGTGCTCAAAATCTTTATAAAACTATCGTTGTCGTTCTTGCAAGGTTACAATAAAATATTCAAACCTCATCCTTTCTTTAACGCCTGTGAGCTTAAGGAAGTGGATTGCTTTTGTCAGTATGTGACCCTTCTACAACGCGATTTTCTTTTGAAATGCAACTCCATCAACCCAGAAAAAAATTACCCCGTGATGTCTTACTGTGGGCAGTGTGAAGTCAAGTCCACTTCAAATACGAAGTCTGCAGTCCATCCCGGAAGTTTTAATTTTCGTCCCTGCAGTCCTTTTTCCCTCATAAATTCAACTATAGCGAGATTTAAATAAAAAAAAATCGTACCAGGGATGTCCCATGACTTAACCAGCACACGTTGGTGTCATGTATTAAGTCTCCATACTGTTTGTTCACTTTCACAGAAAACTGTTGCGTCTCAAAATGGAATAAGGTTACGATTTCAGATATTTTACTATTCGTACCACCAATTTTTTTGTGCTCCGTGCCTGTAAATTTTCCACATAGTGCTTCTTAATGTGCAGAACAATGAATCCCAACTGTCTGTCATTGCAACTTTTTGCTCTTTCCTTGTTATCTAAGAGTTTAAATTCTTTCTGCAAGGTACTATGATGTCGTTTTGTAGGAAATAAGCAGTTTTCAATGCAAATTGAGAATTCTCATACCCCTCTTCTGCCATATCTGTTCACTTTAAAGGATTGTGATGACAGATCGTACACTACCTCCTTTTGTGCAGTCAGTCACTGGACCTGTGAATGCCCTTCATACCAAGAAAAAATAACGAAGATCAAACAGCGCCGTCACCACGATTCTGTTAAACTCAGAGAGTTGCGCCGACTGCAAAATGCTGCACCGCAGTACTAAATGAAATGTCGCGTTTTTCAGGGTACTTCCAACAACGTCCGAACAAATCCGAGTGACAGGCCGTGCCTTGGCCCACACGTGCTGCACGCCGGAAATTTGGCACGCTGCTGCCGGCCTAGAGCTAAACCGTACAAAGAACGTCACGTATCATTAATTTCTTAATATAAGAAGCAGTTAATACCAACAATTACGCTGTTGTATAGGTAATTCTCACAATAATGACCAGCAGAGGAAACTAAATTAAGGAAGTGTTTTATGTTACCTTTGAACTGACTTTCAACAATTGTGACTTTAATTTATCGAAATGAAATATTTCTTAGACATACATCACTTTATAGCAATTCATGCAGCACAATTCGTATGATACTTCTTGAATAATGCATATTTTAGTTACAATGAGTGCCTTTCTTATATTCCATAGTCTTCATAACAAAGTGAAGTGTCATTTGAGTGATAAAAACAAACATTTTCGTTACACCAAACACACCTGGCGAAAGAAAAATTGATGCTTTCAGGTACTTGACAGCAATTACTAGTTATATTTAGCGAGAATTAAGGCGGAGTAAGGAGCAGTCTTGGCCACTGCTCTGATTATTGTGCTGCAGACAGGGAATATTTAAAGCAATTTGTAAAATTTGCCGATGCAAACTGATATCGCAGAAATGGCTGAACTCGAAGAATACCGTTCTTCTGATAAACTTTAAAAGGCATGGAGCTATCTGAAATTATATTGTCTGATATTAAAGCTGTTTTCCATAGTCATTAAAATTCTTAATTGAGAGTCACATTGTTTGTCCTGGGTTGAATCTGAATTATATCAACAACCCTTTCATCACCCTCCTGAAAAAGAGATGTAGGTTATTTCCGGGTCAAGAGTCCAATAAAAGCAATAAATCAATTTCTGCTACTGATTAGAAACCAGTGGACCAGGTCCAGTCGAGGAGCAGTCTCTGGTCGCTCCTGTTGAAGGTTACGAGCTACGTTACCGAAATATCGTGCAAATACGACTCTGATATCCAGCATAACACCCGACAACCCAAGATCTCGTTAGATCGCCGGGAAAGGCTGAAGAGTTACGTGTGGGATGATTTGGGGGGACGTACTGCAGCACGTCCATGTGGACCAACGGCAATCCATCAGTCGTCAACCGCAGTGGTGGAGGAATGGATCACCATACTTAAAAATCTCTTTAGCAACCTTGTGGTGATCACACATCCTATTAAGAATCATGTTCCGCCTTTCACACTATCATGAATCACGGCGACTGTCTTTGAATAGAAGCGTCATTTCTGTTTGTCTCGTTGCGTCTTTATTTATGTAATCTTCTCTACTACACTGTAGCAGTTCTTTCTATGTATGGTCCAAGATCCCACGAGCTTTGGGAGAGGCGATGTGTGAAAGTTATTTTCATCCTTCAGTTTTGTACACCACTAAATTACAATGTAGTTCCAGTTATTTAAAACGTTATTTAGTGATTTTCATATGTCTAATTCGCTGTTCGTTCAATATGGGCATAGCATGTGCCAACGTTGAATTTATGTTTCATGTTGACACTGATGTTGGACCAAGCGCTACATGATATCTCGCAGTGTTAATAGAATTTAGGACACCAAGCGCTTTTTAATCCTCACCCACGTAATCTCTTTGCAGAGATATAAAACAGATTCCAAATTAGCATCGTAATGTATTCATTAACTTCATCAGAGACTGAAACCATACAGGTCCACACGGATTTAATATCCGCCGTATCACGGTTATATTTTTGTCGCTTAACAGGATTACTGAGTATAATGGAGACAGCAATAAATTTGGTTCTCTGCTGTTATTCGCGGGAGTCTGTAATTCACAAATTGTCATGGATTCATGCTACAGGTACATGTATTCTTTTTCATATGGCCGATGCTACACTTACAAATGTCTTTGACTCATTTTCAGGCCTGAAATTAATGGCGAGAAAAAGAATATCAGGATTTCAGTCATATCGGCAACGAAGTTATCAGAGAAGGATCACAAATCCGGAATGTGTAAGGAAACTGACTGTATCCATTTCAAAGTAAAAAATCGTAGCATTTGTCTTGAGCGATTTAGGAATACCACTCTGTCCTTTCGATTGAAAATCTAGTAATGTACCAGTGCGCTACCTGTGTGGCTCAGCATATTGTTGAAACTGGATATCTTGTAACAATATTGCACATTTTAGGGCTGACAGTGCTCAAAAGTTGGCGTTAACGTAAAACCATTTGGCATATGGTTTCTTCATCCAAACCTCAGCCGCTGTCATCTCCCAAATATCTAAATTTCCTTAATAAGGAACCAGGTTGGCAGAAAACATTATGTCAATGATTTGCCTAGAAATTAAATGCAATATTGTTACTGCGTTTTTATTATAATCAAATTTCACGGATCGTTAGAGGAGTAATACGCAATGTGGTTCCCACTTTTGCTTGCAATAACACTTTATTCTCTAAACGACAGGCTTCCTGGGTTCCAGAAGCCTGAGTTGTTGTGGACAAAGACATTTAACGGTTGATGACCATGTCATCCACAACAATGCATGTCATTAACGAAGAAATAGCATTAATTGATAAAGCATCCTATACAGAGCGATTTCAATTCTTCGCTCTTCTGGACTACAATTTACATCACTACTCTACAATTCACACGTAAGTGCTTGGCAAACTGTTCGTATGAACTACTGCCAGACGGTTTCTCGCTCGAGCCACTCTCGAATATCCCACGGAAAAAAGAAAAAGTAAATGAGCTCTATTATTTCTTATTTTATTACGATGGCCTTCCTCCCTATGTATGTGGAAGTTAACGAAACATTTACGCTGTCTGAGGAGAAAATTAATGATTGACATATTGCGATGGCAACGTCAACTCACGTATCGTATTCGTGACAGTCACTTCCCTGTTTTGGTACAATACCAAACACTTTGCTCTTCTTTAACGTTTTTCGATGTCCTCCAGCAATCACATCCAGCAAGAATCCTACACTTTCCAGCAAGACCCCAAAATAGGATCGAGAAATGTGTTTTACACATTTGGTTCGCCTTCCTGTGTGATGGTTCTCATTGAAGATGTTAGAAATTATAATCCTCATGTATTTAATCGACAGCCCTTAAATTGGTAAGATTTATTGCGTAAATTAATTTTAACGGATATTGTAGTACTGTATTGAGGACCTACATTTTACTTTGTTTATAGTTGTTGCTGATTTTCACGCCAGACCTGGTCTAAATCATTTTACAACTCGTTTGGGTTTCTGTTGACAATACTAAACAGTAACTAACAGCTTCATCTGTAAAAAAATCTAAGAGATATGCTAAAATTGTCTTCTACATCGCTTTTATGAGCTACGAAATACATATGGCCTGCGAAACGTCCTTGAGAACCCCAGATACCATTCTGTTTCTCTCGAAGGTTTCCCACCAATTACCTTGTTTCGCGTCCTTTCTAAAAGTAATTCACGGATGAAGTCCCTCAACTGAGATACTACTCCATAGGCAAGAACTCTGATTAGAAACTACTTGTGAGGAACATTGTCAAAAGCCTCGTTTAAATTTGGAAACGTGGAATCAAGTACAGATCCCTTTCACTGTATGTAAAGAATGAACGAGCTGCATTTAATAAGAACGATGTTTCGGCAATCCATGCTGACTATTTGTCAATCAGTATATATTCCAAAATCCGACGTCAGTTGTATGGATCTGTAATTCAGCGGATTATACCTACTTCCGCACCTCAGAATTGGTGTGCCCTGTGCAATTTCCCAGCCTTTAGCTACAGATGTTTCGTCAGGCGAGCGATTGCGTGTAATTGCTAAATGTGAGGTTACTCTTTCCGCGTACTCTGAAATGAACCTAGCTGCTACACTCTCTTGACTGGAGAACTTGTTTTTATTAAGTTATTTATAGTGCTTCACCATGCTGAGGGTATCTACATCTAAATTACCCGTGTTGTCAAGTGTTCTTGATTCGAATTCTGAAATATTTAATCCTCTTCTTTGGTGATAAAATTTCTGAAAACCGTGTCCTGTAACTCTGTTTGGTGACTTTGTTATCGGTAACATTACTATAGTTACTGCGTGTTGAAAGCGTTACGTCCAGCCACTGATATACTTTACACATGACTAGAATCTCTTTGGATTTTCTACCTTATTTCAAGACAAAGTTTCTTTGAGCAAATTATTAAAGTCCTTTTGCATTGCAGTTTGTGCTAGATTTCGAGTTCTTATACAAAATCGTCAGACTTTGTGATTTTGTTTTCTTTTAAAAAGTACTTTCATAACGTAAAATATTATCTCATACCAGAAAACTACTAGAAATTACTTAATAGACTTCAGAGACTGGTAAAATAGATTATTCACTAGACTCTATGAGACAGACGGTAAACAGCCACTTGCTTTGCTACCTATCTTTGCCATATGTTACGTTATGTTTAAAACTTGCAAGATACCACAATGCAACTGAGATGATATCATCTCAAACGGTATTTATTATAAAACAAGAAAAATAATAAATTATTTCATTCGTGTTATTTCTTAAATAATACTAACGATAGCTAATTAGATGTGCGACTGATGACAAACATCTATTTCTGAGGCAAAATCGTAAATCAAAGTCGTACTGTTCATGAGTACCTCTCGTCCTCAAATATGCGTGAGTTCTCTGCTGTTCAACGATTAATTGTTGTGCTCTACGTTGATATCGTAGTGTACGGAACATGGAAATAGAAGTTAGGCACAAAAAGTCCACAAGAAAATTAGATTATCACGAGCTATAGTAACTTTCAAAAAAATCTGGTAGTGATATAAATGGACGGGAAATGAATACGATATTGAAACACGAGCAAACCGCTTCTGTTAATTGGCCCTGATTTGCATTATACAGTTTCTAGACTTACGAGTTAGCATTAACAGTTTGGTGAAAGGCCTTCACAATCTTGAGATTATGCAACAGGTTTCAAAGTACTGTCTGGGATTTTCTGATGCACAGTGGTCCATGTTCCGTGACTTCACATACGCTATGAGGCTGAACCTTGTATCATATGAAGAAATACAAAAACTGAAGATCCAAAAGAGACACTACCGCCAGAACTCAACACTTGAAAGGTCGTACGGACGCTTTAACTCACTGACATCAGTAACTTTGTAAGAATTCAGATACACGTCCTTTCTAACGATGTTCTCACACGTAGACTTCATTATTCCCACTTGCATAAATAAATGTCGTTGAGATTTCGTCGGATTTTGTGCCACCCATTCCTTCATTTGAGCAATGTTTTTTGGTGTTTTAACTTCTTTCCGATAGCTATGGTTTTTTTAGCAACATATTCCGTTTCGCGTTATTTTGCCACGAAGTTTTGTATTACTCAATTTTCTGGGGGTTTTCTCAGAAGACGTCCACTCTTCAGGACACAGGATACTTTTTCGGCTCCATTTTATGAGAAAATCAGCACTTGTTTCCTTGTTTCTCTAATGTACTACGTATTTTGTATAAGTGTCACAGTTCAGTTTGTGGCTTATAGCAATTAATGTGGGTTCAAATGGCTCTGAGCACTGTGGCACTTAACATCTGAGGTCATCAGTCGCCTAGAACTTAGAACTACTTAAACCTAACTAACCTAAGGACGGCACACACATCAATGCCCGAGGCAGGATTCTAACCTGCGACCGTAGCGGTCGCGCGGTTCCAAACTGAAGCGCCTAGAACAGCTCGGTCACAACGGCCGGCTAGTTAACGTGCGACTCTTATAAACAATCTGCAAGTATTTCGAATATGTTGGATGTATTGATGTTATTAAAAAAAATGAAAGAGTGAGGCTCACGATTTTCTATAATGTTTCTTCGAATTCAGGTACAATTGTACCGCAATAACCATGTGAAGGACATCGAATATTAACCATACATGTACGACATGGGGGCAGAGATTCTAGACTGTTTAATTACGCGTATTAAGGATATTAACCAGAAAAAATGCTACTTTAGATTATATTTAAATTCTTTGAATATTCTTCCTAATTAAAAATTTTATTACTCCATAATTTAAGTGATAGTGCAGTAATGTTTACATCAGGTAGGTAAGTATCAACAGTTGAAAATTACGAGAAAAAAGGATTTAAGAACGTAACGAGATATGCGATCACAAATTCCGAGAAATACAAGTTGCAGGTATAGCACGAGCTCTAGGTGTGCTATATTACGCCGATGTTGCTTTGCCTCTCTTTCTGCTTCAGGAAGTTAACAGTATATTTATTTCACCTACGTGTAATTTAAGGAAGTGGAGAATGACGGGTTTATTAAGAACAGTGACATTTAGAGAATCACTAACTGCTCGGTTTATTACCGAAGTTGTTAGCTTACTCTTCTCAAACACCTTTTATAGACACTCGGTTATAGTAATATTCTGCGTTCCACCACACGATATTGATCGTTTCACACTGAACCCTTAAAGTCAATACAACGCAACGCGAATAATTATTCCGAAAGTAAATAAGCAAGTATGTCCGAGCAATACCGGCATGCGTATCGCCTGAACTGCAATACTGACTGTCTATCACTGATGAATACAGCCGCTTTCTTCCAGGGGTGGTGATATTAATTTGACGGGCGGGGGGGGGGGGGGGGGGGGTAGGGGGAGGTGTGGGGGGGGAGGTGGGGAATGTTATAGGCCTCAAAATTTAGTGACACCATGATAAAAAAGTAGGAATAGTACTAATATTTCAGAATCTCCCTTCGTCTCTGATATTTAACTAAATATCTTGCTTAGGCATTGGTCAACAGCATGTTCGAATTATACGAAATACACAACATTGTGCTGTCTGCGACAATGTTATTTATTCTGCTACCGGTTTCGGATTTAAACCTTCATCAACGGCTGGTGTACAACATACAAAACTGGACACTGTGACAATACGAAACGAAATACGATTAAAACAGGAAAAACCGTTAAATCAATCGAAATACAAAAATTATTGCAGACGTATCGCCTGTAGTGTATGCTTTGACTTTGACATGAGTTGCCACCGAAAACAATAACTACCAATAACAAAGAAAAATTGTAGCAAGATTAAAATATAATGGCCCATTGACAAAAGGACTACATGTGATGTAGACCAACACAACTCAAAGGACTTCAAAGTCAAAGACGACAGTCGTGAACAAATCCAAAGAAGGTGCCATTAAATACTACTATGGTAATCAGATTACAAAACTGAATTATTAACAGTTCTACGGTTGACTGTTCGTTGTAGGTATTAAAATACATGGAGAAGAAATAAAAACTTTGAGGTTCGCCGATGACATTGTAATTCTGTCAGAGACACAAAAGGACTTGGAAGAGCAGTTGAACGGAATGGAGAGTCTCTTGAAAGGAGGGTATAAGATGAACATCAACAAAAGCAAAACGAGGATAATGGAATGTAGTCGAATTAAGTCAGGTGATGCTGAGGGAATTAGGTCAGGAAATCAGACACTTAAAGTAGTAAAGAAGTTTTGCTATTTGGGGAGCAAAATAACTGATGTTGGTCGAAGTAGAGGGGATATAAAATGTAGACTGGCAATGGCAAGGAAAGCGTTTCTGAAGAAGAAAAATTTGTTAACATCGAGTATAGATTTAAATGTCAGGAAGTCGTTTCTGAAAGTATTTGTATGGAGTGTAGCCATGTATGGAAGTGAAACGTGGACGATAAATAGCTTAGACAAGAAGAGAATAGAATCTTTCAAAATGTGGTGCTACAGAAGAATGCTGAAGATTAGATGGGTAGATCACATAACTAATGAGGAGGTATTGATTAGATTTGGGGAGAAGAGGAGTTTGTGGCATAACTTGACTAGAAGAAGGGATCGGTTGGTAGGGCATGTTCTGAGACATCGAGGGATCACCAATCTAGTATTGGAGGGCCTCATGGAGGGTAAAAATCGTAGAGGGAGACCAAGAGATGAATACACTAAGCAGATTCAGAAGGATGTAGGCTGCAGTAGGTACTGGGAGATGAAGAAGCTTGCACAGGATAGAGTAGCATGGAAAGCTGCATCAAACTAGTCTCAGGACTGAAGACCACAACAACAACAACATGGTATTCAGTTTTAACATATGTGAAGGACTGTATGACGTATGATACATCGATGATAATTTTTTTGAGTATTCCGATTGATTTAACTGTTTTTCCTGTTTTGATCTTATTTCATTT
The DNA here is from genome assembly GCF_023864275.1 of Schistocerca cancellata. NCBI lineage: Eukaryota > Metazoa > Arthropoda > Insecta > Orthoptera > Acrididae > Schistocerca > Schistocerca cancellata. The sequence continues at coordinate 957,109,770 of NC_064626.1, forward strand.
CGTATTGTCACACTGTCGACTTTTGTATGTTGTACAGCCGTTGATGAAGATTTAAACCAGAAATCAGTATCAGAATAAATAAAATTATCACAGACAGCAAATCATTATTAGTTTTGTAAAATTTTTAATTAAATTATGTACAATTACTAAGGGGGTGTAGTCTATATTAATTAATTATCTTGAAGGATGAAATGATTGGAATCAATAAAACGATATTACTGCTTGCAATAACTTACATTTACAACAAACTAATGTGCCTATGCTTTTTTTAGAACACATGTTTTGATAATATGTTTTGAGAAAGCAACTACCTGCCTGGGGGACATAGGAAAGTGCAGAGAAAGCCTTTGCAACGGAAACGTTGCTTATCCTGTTTGACGTATTCCCAATAAAAGATAGTCTGCATAATTTCTTTTCCAATTTGTCTGTGTTTTTCATTGGGGACGATAGGGACCTGGCTTGCTTCTTCATCTTTTTACCTCGAATTTTGTCAGTGATGTTGGGGTCTAATTCATTATTTGCAGCCACTGAAAAGAAATGGTGCAGATTACCTTTTATAGAGAAAACGTGAAAGAAAGTAAGTAACATTTTTAAGGCAAAGAGTTTCTCCCTGGTTTCCTATGTCCCTCAGACCATAGGTAGTTGCATTTAAATGCTTAAAAGAAATTATATCTGCCTAGCAATAGAGTTTTCCACTTAATTCACTATTATGTGTAAAGTTTCTAGGGGATTCTAACGTAGTTTCATAATCGAAAATCGAAGCAACATCTTTGATAAAGGAAATAGTGAAATGTAAATGGTATGATAGTGTAGCTTTTCTGGAACCAACTAAACAACAAAGTAGTAGAAACAGTTTAGTATCCGCTGCGAACAGTATCACTGTTGGGATAAAAATTTGAATCATCAGTGGGCGAGCCATGTGGGAGTTCTTACCTAAAGAACTGACATACAAATTGCTTTCAATAGTAAGGTCCACCATGTCTGTAAATTGGTAATCTCTAAAATTTCAGATTTTAAATGTCTTGATTTGTGGCGCTGTTAGTATTTATTGCACACTAATGAATATCTACACCCAGAAAAATGTTTATCACATGGGCAACAAACTTTGAATAGGACGTAAACAAACCATTTCAGCAAAGCAGAACAGAATAGCGGCAAAGACGATCACTTATAGATGCTAGAAAGCAGCAGCAGCATATACCCCAATTAGAGTCGCTAGAAACAAGGTTTCTCCTAGTTGAAATTAGGGGGTTATGGCAGCATACACGACCAAACTCCAAAATTTAGTATCTAGGGTTATTTTTCATCCTAAGCCCAGTAAGGTGCACATCAGTGTAATCAGGAAAGATTATAGAATTTAGTAAAGCTATAAAAACATATTTTCCATTATTCAGAAGTACCCTGTGTAGCCAAACTCTTTTTCGTAAACAGTCTCGCACACTCAAAGCGTGCTCCGCATAAGATTCGGCAATGGACAGCCACTGTTAAATCATGAATAATATTTGTGTTGCACTTAGCTGGTCACTAAATACGTCTGCTGCTCCCACTCACTGAAAAGTAATGACATAGCGTGAAGTGCTCAGAAAAGGGTATGCGGGAGAAGTACATGTGAACACATGTGGCAGCAACTGTCTGGTAAATCGAAATCAGACTTTCCTACAGTTTCTGTGACTGACAAACGTCAGTTCTGCTTCAGTCTTAGAAATGTTTTCCGTGCCAACTTTATTATCCCCACCATGAATGCACTTAAAAAATTCTCAAGGTGTGGGTGGAAACACCTCCATATTACACATCTGAGACACATACAGTTCTCATAGCTACTGCGGACTTCTGCTGCGAATATTTTCTTTCATCAATTATAAATTAAACTGCATAGAATTATGGTAGGAACTGGTCAAGGAAGAAACGGACGTTCATGAATTACTGGGCTTCACATGTGAATGCAATAACACACATTTCAAAGTCGAGTTTACTACATTTTCCGAAGCCCAATCGTTAGAGCTCGTGTCGCCTAATTTGGCCAACCACGAATCGACTCCAGCGCAAGTATCAAGATATTTTCCAGAACTATTTACGAAGCACTATATCGGAGACACAAGTCTAATGGCTTTCAGATAAATAACATGCTTCATAAAACGGAAAAGGAAGATGAAAAAATTATATGTTCTGCTAATTAGTTAATTCAACATTTACTTTATTTCCTCCTTAGAAGAATAGTAATTTAGTTTGTTTTACTTGAACCTTCGTTTACATTTTCAAATATCATTAAACCGAGGAAACTAAAAAAGAGAAACGATGATTTAGCGTCTCTTTTGTTATCCCTTCATTCAAATCAAATGAAAAACAGAAACACAGTCATCAAAAGAAGATGTCTTTAGATTCAGTTAAAATAAGAAAGGGATTACTGAAGTTTTTGCATTACAATATCACAAAAGGAAGGTCGCTAATATATATGAGCTGAAAGAGGAAAAAGGAATAGTGAATGCTGAAGCTGGTGGTAAGTGTGATACATATCGATATTTGACATACCGATGTAGTGTAATACGCGGTCACAGTAATGTGATCACCATCTATGTTCGACGCCAGCGTGCAAAAGCCACTAACATACGGAAGATGACCGCACTAGAGCTGAGGGTATATGAAGCGCGTCTCATGGACACCGAAAGCACTGCAGTCGTTGTAATAATGTGGAAATGGAGCTATTTATTTCATATCCAAAAGGGTATGATCATAGGCTTTCGAACCAAGAGTGGAAGCACTTCCGAAAGGGCTAAGTCTGTAAACTGTTCATGTGCCGTCGAGGTTAAATATACCGTACGTGGAAAAGTGACACTATCCAAAACTAGCACTGAGGCAACTGAGTGAACAAGGACTGTGGAGATGTGAAAGGGCGAAAAGTATTGCAAGTGTTGAGCAACTGATCGCCCAGACGGACCAAGGAGCTACCAAAAATGTCTACGTCACCCCTTATCAGAGAACGTTGCTGCGTATGGACCTCCGCAGCAGGCGCCTGTTTCATGCAGCCTGACTCACTGGTGTTCATCGGCGACGAAGGCTGGAATTTGGACTGGAGTACCGCAAATGGACTTCCACTGTGTGGCAACGATGGTCTTTTCATATGAATCATATTTCATGCTCTATCGGACAGATAGCCGTTGGCGTGTACGGCATAAAACGTGTGACAGCAAGTACCCTGAAACAATCCTCGGAGGGGTCCTGGACGGAGGAGGGAGCATAATGGTCTGGGGAATATTTCCATGGCGTTCCCTTAGTGATCTCATCGTTATGGAAGTAGTATTGGGTAGACAGAGGAGCGCATCTATCCTTGGGGACCATGTCCACCCCTACATAAAGTCTGTTTTTCCTCGGCACAATGGCTTCTAACAGTAGGACAATGCAAGCTGTCACACAGTTCCTATTGGACATGCGTGGTTCGAATGGCACCAGGACGAGTTTACTGTACTACCCTGGCCACCACACTAGCTGGATTTAAACCCGCTCGAGAAAGTGTGGGACCACCCAACCGAGAAACCTAGCGCAGCTGGCCATGGGTCTGGAGTCAGCTGGGTCCACATCCGAGTCTGTACCTTCCAGAACCTCACTGACTCTCTTCTTCCACGACTCACATAGGCCCTCGGTGAAAAAGGTGGTTATCCAGGCTTGTGACAGGTGGACACTAATGTGACTGGACAGTGCACCTTGTCGCCAGATGCTGAGGACAAAGGGGCTGCCCTTAAGCCATGTGTGATCATAGTGAGTCTTTCCCGAAAGGTACAGAGGACCGGCAGATACAGTTCAACTGACGTATTTGTTTCATATTGGAAACTGTCCCGTTTAAAGACTGGCTGACAGCAGTAGGACGGCGCTGGGCACCGAGTGCTTGAGGCACTTGAGCGAAGGCATTCCCGTTGCAAACAAATGTAACCGTAAGTACGCAGAGAAACACCTGGAGGACTTTTTAGCGGCTTCCACAACAAATTCCGGTGCGCAAGTCACTAGGCAACCAGCGGCCACGATTGGAGTGTCGAGACGTGGAACCTGCAATGTCACAAGCCAGCTGACCGCCAATGATTTTCGACTCGAAAGATCGGATTTTTTTGGAACCCTGCTCTGTAAGGAGTGGTTACCCAGTGTCGTTTATTTATTGGGTCACAACGCAAATCGAGCCCACCGATAATAATGGAGATATGACGGGGTCTTTAGCTGTGTGAATGACAGAGTTGTGGAAAATGAAGTAAGTAACCCGGGGATCAATCAGTTGAAGAATAAGGAATCAGTTGAACAGCGCTCGAGTTTAGTGAGCAGTCAGGTGAAAAGCAGTGGGGAAATGACGAGTGAGAGAGATATGGCAGTCAGATGAAACAGTTAGTGAGCTGCAGGAGTTGGATGATTCGACCAGTACGAGAATTAGGAGTTTCGCTGTGGGACTCAGAACAGTAGGCTATGAGGAGTTTATTCTTCTGTTACTCGACAGTTACACCAGAGACACTTCCTGGATAATCGTATCCATCATAAGTGATTTGCCTGTTGTTTCTCATAAAGCATTCCGATTTTCCTTCTGGGACCTTGTAGGCCTATTGTCAACACTGTTTGCAGACTTGGTTCTCTTCATTCATTACTGACGGGTCATCACTTTATGTAGTCCCTATTTCCCATTCCATGTCGGATTTGCAGCAGGATTTTGAAACATATACTGCGTCGGAACATTATGAATGACCTCGAAGAAAACGATTTATTGACAAATAGTCGGCACTGATTCATAAAATACCGTTCTTGTGAAATATAACTAGCTCTTTATTTACACGAAACAATGAGTCCTATCGATAAGGAATCTCAAACTAATTCCATATTTATAGATTTCCAGGAGACTTTTTACACAGATACTCACAAGAGACTTCTAAAGAAATAGGGTACCTATGGAGTATCGGCTTAGTTGTGCTACTGGATTCGTGGTTTCCTGTCAGAAAGGTCACAGTTATTGGTAATTTACTGAAAGTAATCGAGTAAAATAGAACTGATATCTGGTGTTCACTGAGGATGTGTTCTAGATCCTTTGCTGTTTCTGATATATATTAAGGATTTTGGAAACAGTCTGGGCAGCACTCTTAAACTGTTTGCGGGTGATGCTGACATTCAAGGTCTTGTGAAGACAAGGAAAAACTAAACCAATAGCGAAATGATTTAGATAGAATATCTGTATGGTGTGAAAAGTGGCAATTGACCCTGCATAATGAAAAGTGACAAATCATCCACTTGAGTGCTAAAAGGAATCCGCTAAATTTCTTTTATACAGTGAGTCACTCATATCAAAACGCTGTCAATTCAATTGAATAGTTACGGATTACAGTTACGAATAACTGAAATTGGAACGATCACACACAAAATATTGGGGAGACAGCTAACCAAAGACTGCGTTGTTTACACTTAGAAGACGCAGCTGGTCTACTAAAGAGACTGCCAACATGAAGCTTCTCCGTAATTTTCTGGAGTATTGCCGCAAGGTATGGGATCGGCTTCATATAGGACTGATGGAGACCGTCGAAAAAGTTTAAAGAGGAGTAGTTCGTTTTTTATTACTGCAACTTGAGTGTCATGGAAATGATAAGCGACTTGAGGTAACAATCAATAAAACAAAGGTGTTACTCGTTGTCGAAATTTCGATGAAAAAGTTTCTCATCCGAAAGTCAAAATATTACATTGCCGCCCAAATGCATAGAGAAAACTGTCGATTTTAATAAAACAACATAAATCAGAGTTCGCATGGAAAGATTTAAGTGTTCACTTTTCCGCCGCGCTATCCGAGAGTGGAACTGTAGAGAAATTGCTTGAAGATGGTTCGATGAAGCCTCTTCGAGGCATTTAATCCTAATTCACAGAGTAATCATGTAGATTAGATACAGATCAAAAGTCTTTCTCATGGTTCGATGATTGACTCATTAAGCAGCCTACCGCATTTCCTCGTCTAACCTCAGCTTCCATGTACCACGTTGACATCGCCTCTGTGGGCTTATCACTGCACACAATTGATGCCGGGAGCCCAGACAATTATATTGCATCAACTAGCGGCATTCGTTCTACCTGGAGAGCGTCTAGGCTGGGAGTGTAGAAGGAAGTAAGGTTTAACTGCGCAGTGTGTAGCCTCTAAACAGCATAACATGGAAATTAAAAGTGCTACACGACACTCCAACACACTCGGCGGGTATCGGCACCTTACGCCGATATCGTACCCGCCATCCATGCTTGTAAGAAACACTGAATCCATCCTGTGGTGAGAAAGTGGTTATTTCTCCCCCTCCTTAACTACATGCTCAATTGCTTATCGTATCTTTGTCCACTTAAATCAGCTCTGATTTTATTTTTGTACTGATAAGTTGTGAAACATTAAAATAAAAATCGTGAACTTTTTCTTTTCCTCTGTGACTTCTGAATTAATCTATTACATTTTGGTGCCCAAAAAGGGGTGACCTCACTTGCATTTCCACCAATTAGTTTCTTTCGTTACGTTGTCGGCAACCTGCGTGAGGCATATCAATCCACCAATGAATTTATTTCACTACTTCTAACGGGGATGATTTGCATTTCAGTTCCTCAGTTTTACTCAGAAAACTTCGGCGCCCAGTGTGTTTGCCATATCATAACCAGTTTCAATTCCTAAATTTATTTCATTACACTACCAATCGATTTATGTATTTTTTGATAATGCACTTTCAAACATCAATCAGGCAAACAGTAAATTACATGGAAGAACTAAATGGATTGGGGTTCAGATCATTCACCATTGTTTATTAAAACATATTTATTTTAGAGAAATAACGAAAATCAGATACAGCCAATTAAGAGGATTACAAGCAACACTCTGAAATTTGCAGATTTAAGAAATTACACACCTTAATCTAGCAACAATTTAAATAAACTGATAGTTAAAGACGACAAGCAATGTCTGAAAGGAGGTCTTAGATCTCAGACTCAAAATTTCTACCTCTATGAACAACTCAGAAAATGTTCAACAAATAAACAAATAATTAATATTTGGTAACAGATGGCTCTTTAAGATAACGTAGAAACATAATTCATCTCAAAAAGTTATAAACTTACAAGTAGCCATACAGGAAGGCAGAGTAACTTACAGCTGCCTCAAGACATCTAGGGAAAAAAATTCTTAAAATACACCTGCAAGGGCATCTAGGTTATCTAATGAAGTAAACAGGTGCACAAATTCATAGAGTTGCCTTCAGGCAGACAGAGCAAGTTTACTTAAATCTCACCCCAATGAGAAGTTAAGTAATTAAAAAGAGAACGAGTGTGGGCAGATTGATATAGATGCCTTCAAACAGACACTTGGAAATTCTCTTAAGAAATACCCCAGAAAACACTTAAGTGACTCAGTTCAAATGTGTTTAAATTCGTAAAGGCCCAAACTGCTTAGGTCATCGGTCTCTGGACTTACACACTACTTAAACGAGCTTAAACTAACCTATATCAAGAACAACACACACACCTATGCCCGAGGAAGGGCTCGAACCTCCGACGGAAGGGGCCGCGCAGTCCGTGATATGACGCCTCAAACCGCGCGGCCACTCCGCGCGCCAGTGACTCAGTAAGTGAACGTGTAAGCATAGCGGCTCAAAAACGCCATTTAAAAAGGAAGAGAACCAATAATTATCACTCGAAACAAACTTGCAGCAAAAGGTAAATAAATAAATAAAACGTGATAAAAGGCTACCCCACGAAAACATTTAAATAACAAATAGTTGAACAATTAGAAATCGAACAGAAGGGTATGAAAAGGTTATGGGTAAATTTGGAGATGGTATGGAGGCCAACAGGAACGGGAAACAAATCTTGGATTTCTGTGCCAGTATGGACTTAATAATCACAAACCCCTTTTTTAAACATAAGAACATTCACCGGTATACTTGGGAAGGCAGAGGAACCAGACCTGTCATTGACTATATAATAACAGATCAGGAATTTAGGGAGGCTGTGAGGGACACACGTGTATTCAGGGGATTCCTTGATAACACTGATCACTATTTAATCTGCAGTGAAATTGGTATTGTGAGGCTGAAAATACAGGAGGTCAGGTCCATATGTAGAAGGATAAGAGTGGAGAAACTTCAGGATAAGGAAATCAGGCACAAGAACGTAACAGTGATCTCGGAAAGGTACCAGTTAGTTGAATGTGGTCAATTACAGTCATTGGAAAAGGAATGGACAAGGTACAGGGACACAGTACTAGAAGTGGCTAAAGAATGTCTTGGAACAGTAGTGTATAAAGGTAGGATGAAGCAAACAGCTTGGTGGAATGACACAGCCAAGGCAGCCTGTAAAAGGGAAAAGAAGGCGTATCAAAATTGGCTACATACTAGAACTCAAGTAGACAGAGAAAGTTATGTTGAAGAAAGAAACAAAGCCAAACAGTTAATTGCAGCATCCAAGAAGAAATCTTGGGAAGACTTTGGAAACAGGTTGGAGACTTTGGGTCAAGCTGCTGGAAAACCATCCTGAAGTGTAATTAGCAGTCTTCGAAAGGGAGGTAAGAAGGAAATGACAAGTATTTTGGACAGGTCAGGAAAACTACTCGTGAATCCTGGTGATGCTTTGGGAAGATGGAGGGAATATTTTGAAGAGTTGCTCAATGTAGGTGAAAATACAATCAGTGAAGTTTCAGATTTCGATGTACAATGGGATAGGAATGACGATGGAAATAGGATCACATTTGAGGAAGTGGAGAAAATGGTCAATAGATTGCAGTGCAATAAAGCGGCTGGGGTGGATGAAATTAAGTCGGACCTCATCAAATACAGTGGAATGTCAGGTCTTAAATGGCTACACAGGATAATTGAAATGGCGTGGGAGTCGAGACAGGTTCCATCAGACTGAACGAAAGCAGTAATCACACCAGTCATTAAACATGGAAACAGAAAACATTGTAACTACTACAGAGGTATCTCTTTAATCAGCGTTGTGGGTAAAATATTCTCGGGTATTGTTGAAAGGAAAGTGCGAGTATTAGTTGAGGACAAATTGGATGAAAATCAGTGTGGGTTTAGGCCTCTTAGAGGTTGTCAGGACCAGATCTTTAGCTTACGGCAAATAATGGAGAAGTGTTACGAGTGGAACAGGGAATTGTATCTATGCTTTATAGATCTAGAAAAGGCATGTGACCGGGTTCCTAGGAGGAAGTTATTGTCTGCTCTACAAGATTATGGAATAGGAGGCAAACTTTTGGAAGCAATTAAAAGTCTTTACATAGATAGTCAGGCAGCAGTTAGAGTTGACGGTAAACTGAGTTCATGGTTCAGAGTAGTTTCAGGGGTAAGACAAGGCTGTAACCTGTCCCCACTGTTGTTCATATTATTTATGGATTATATGTTGCAAACAATAGACTGCCTGGGTGAGATTAAGGTATGTGAACACAGAATAAGCAGGCTTGCATATGCGGATGACTTAGTTGTGATGGCAGATTCGATTCGAAGATTGCAAAGTAATATTTCAGAGCTAGATCAGAAATGTAAGGACTATGGTATGAAGATTAGCATCTCCAAAACGAAAGTAATGCCAGTGGGAAAGAAATATAAACAGATTGAGTGCCAAATAGGAGGAACAAAGTTAGAACAGGTGGACGGTTTCTAGTACTTAGGATGCATATTCTCACAGGATGGCAACATAGTGAAAGAACTGGAAGCGAGGTGTAGCAAAGCTAATGCAGTGAGTGCTCAGCTATGATTTACTGTCTTCTGCAAGAAGGAAGTCAGTACCAAGGCTAAGTTATCTGTGCACCGTTCAATCTTTCAACCAACTTTGTTGTATGGGAACGAAAGCTGGGTGGATTCAGGTTACCTTATCAATAAGGTTGAGGTTACGGATATGTAAGGAGCTAGGATGATTGCAGGGAACAATGGCAGGAGGGTGTCCACAATGAGCAAATCAAAGAAAAACTGGGAATGGACTCTACATATGTAGCAGTCAGGGCGAACAGGCTAGATTCAGCATTAGAGTGTAGGAGGAGTCGGGGTAGACCAAGGAGAAGGTACCCGGATTCGGTTAAGAATGATTTTGAACTAATAGGCTTAACATCAGAAGAGGCACCAATGTTAGCACTGAATAGGGGATCATGGAGGAATTTTATAAGGGGGAATATGCTCCAGACTGAACGCTGAAAGGCACAGTCAGTCTAAAATGATGATGATAGTTGATCAATTAGATCTAGTAAATTGTAACTTGCCCTGAGACAGGGAATAAAGTTTTTTTTTTTTTTTTTTTTTTTTTGGCTCCTCAGCTCATACATGACTAGCGAATGAACAAATAAGTAAGCTTCAGAGGATAGCAACACTTAATAGTTTTATACCCCTTTCCTTTTTATAACCCATGAAACTCAAATGTGCCAGTTAGTTATTATATAATTCAAATGGCTCTGAGCACTATGGGACCTGGGACTTAACTTTTGAGGTCATCAGTCCCCTAGAACTTAGAACTACTTAAACCTAAATAACCTAAGGACATCACACACATCCATGCCCGAGGCAGGATTCGAGCCTGCGACCGTAGCGGTCGCGCGGTTCCAAACTGAAGCGCCTAGAACCGCTCGGCCACACCGGCCGGCAGTTAGTTATTATAAACGGATTACATTTTCGCTAGTCCAGATGACATCTCAACATGACATATGCGATTCACATACAACCGACCAACGTGTGGCCATCCTTACGGGGCTCGACACAATGTCCAACAAGAGCACTTGACTCAGAAAAGCCCCGAGTATCAAAATGTACATAATTTTAATAAAAAATTTCAGACATTAGTTCACATAACTTAAATGAAGGTACCCCAAGGGCAGCTGACGGCGGTGCATTCCATGAAGTCGATATACAGAGGCGACGTTAACCGCAACTATACGACGAACACAGGCTGCGTCCAGGTCCAAGACAGTCAAAGCGTGCCACAGCAGTAGAAAAACAACGGATACTTACGATGATCCTCTTCAAAAACTTGGTCTAAGGCTGTAACTTGGCTGCATTTACAACAATGCACAGCATTAGCAAATCGTCGAATCCACTGCTGAAACCGGGAAATTCAATTTTAATAACAAATGTTTCCGGTTGCTATACGTTACCCTAACTTTTTCAAAGGTAACGTCACAAGGGGTTAAGTTGCGCATCACGACTCAAATCAGGCAAGTTTGTCAAATCCGAAAGCTCCTTACATAACATGACTTCCACCGACAAGAGCCAAAAGCAAATTCAAATAACCAAGACCACACAAATGTTCCATGTTTGTATAACCCCCGTGGCCACAACCATTAAACAGTCAAAACGTTTAAAATGCTACCAATCACTCCATGGCACGTCAAGTTCGGCCGAACGGCACACATTGCCCAAGGGCCCCGCGCGGCTGTCCCTACGGTCCGGCTTCAAAACATCCGCTGCCTGCCCGATCCCCTGCCGGTGCTCGCCGCCCAGCGTGGATGCCACAAACCCTGGCGCCACAAGCTTGGAGCCACCGGGCAGGAATTCAAAGAGGGAGTCCGCCATGGTTCACACTTTGTTGTTCTCATCTGATGTGTGCACAAGAAATGAGTATTAATTGAGCAAATGATAGTCTCGTCAGTATGATGGACTGTGCAGTTAGCGTGAATTTCGTCTGGCGCTTGTGTTCTTGCTATGGCCACAGAAATGCCACAGTACAGTAATCTTAATAACAGCGCCACATTTCTTTTAAATATTTAATCGTATGTTGTGTGTTTAAATTTTAGGTAGATGAGCCAACAGTCAAACGCAAATTAAATTATTATACGGAGGGTGTCGAAAAGCAATGCGAAACTCTATTAGCAATATGAGTTGGTAAGAATTATGAGCAAGTTAATGGAAGACATAAGACAGTGGTTAGCCGTAAACCGCTGGACTACAAATTAAAATGTCTCGTGTTCGGCAAAGTATGTTTGTAACGCCGGAAATGCATATCCTCCTATTTCCATCTACTGTACTATAATTTTTTCCTTGTTTTGTTACCTCAAGATATGACATTTCTGTCTCTTTATATATTGTAATTGTTTTACTGTTTGTATATATATATATATATATATATATATATATATATATATATATATATATATATATTTATGCATTTATGTCGATGTATAATTGGTTGTTTTGTAAATATTATTTGTATTTTTACGCTGGGTCTTGCCTAGGGAAAACTATACTATCGAACGAATACGTCGATAGGTCGTGTGGAGAACCAGAGTGTTTAGGATCTTTGGTAGTGTTAACTCTGCCGCGTGGAGCGCGGGCTGAGCAGAGAGAGAGTCTGGCTGGAGTAGCGAGTGGAGCAGGTGTGTTGTGTGACGCTCCCGCGAGTTGCCGCGCTTTCAGGGTTTGGCAGCGTGTAATTGCGCTCGACTTGCGATGATACACTCCTGGAAATGGAAAAAAGAACACATTGACACCGGTGTGTCAGACCCACCATACTTGCTCCGGACACTGCGAGAGGGCTGTACAAGCAATGATCACACGCACGACACAGCGGACACACCAGGAACCGCGGTGTTGGCCGTCGAATGGCGCTAGCTGCGCAGCATTTGTGCACCGCCGCCGTCAGTGTCAGCCAGTTTGCCGTGGCATACGGAGCTCCATCGCAGTCTTTAACACTGTTAGCATGCCGCGACAGCGTGGACGTGAACCGTATGTGCAGTTGACGGACTTTGAGCGAGGGCGTATAGTGGGCATGCGGGAGGCCGGGTGGACGTACCGCCGAATTGCTCAACACGTTGGGCGTGAGGTCTCCACAGTACATCGATGTTGTCGCCAGTGGTCGGCGGAAGGTGCACGTGCCCGTCGACCTGGGACCGGACCGCAGCGACGCACGGATGCACGCCAAGACCGTAGGATCCTACGCAGTGCCGTAGGGGACCGCACCGCCACTTCCCAGCAAATTAGGGACACTGTTGCTCCTGGGGTATCGGCGAGGACCATTCGCAACCGTCTCCATGAAGCTGGGCTACGGTCCCGCACACCGTTAGGCCGTCTTCCGCTCACGCCCCAACATCGTGCAGCCCGCCTCCAGTGGTGTCGCGACAGGCGTGAATGGAGGGACGAATGGAGACGTGTCGTCTTCAGCGATGAGAGTCGCTTCTGCCTTGGTGCCAATGATGGTCGTATGCGTGTTTGGCGCCGTGCAGGTGAGCGCCACAATCAGGACTGCATACGACCGAGGCACACAGGGCCAACACCCGGCATCATGGTGTGGGGAGCGATCTCCTACACTGGCCGTACACCACTGGTGATCGTCGAGGGGACACTGAATAGTGCACGGTACATCCAAACCGTCAACGAACCCATCGTTCTACCATTCCTAGAGCGGCAAGGGAACTTGTTGTTCCAACAGGACAATGCACGTCCGCATGTATCCCGTGCCACCCAACGTGCTCTAGAAGGTGTAAGTCAACTACCCTGGCCAGCAAGATCTCCGGATCTGTCCCCCATTGAGCATGTTTGGGACTGGATGAAGCGTCGTCTCACGCGGTCTGCACGTCCAGCACGAACGCTGGTCCAACTGAGGCGCCAGGTGGAAATGGCATGGCAAGCCGTTCCACAGGACTACATCCAGCATCTCTACGATCGTCTCCATGGGAGAATAGGAGCCTGCATTGCTGCGAAAGGTGGATATACACTGTACTAGTGCCGACATTGTGCATGCTCTGTTGCCTGTGTCTATGTGCCTGTGGTTCTGTCAGTGTGATCATGTGATGTATCTGACCCCAGGAATGTGTCAATAAAGTTTCCCCTTCCTGGGAGAATGAATTCACGGTGTTCTTATTTCAATTTCCAGGAGTGTAGTTTCTGACATGGTGTCGCGGACGGGAAGCATTAGCTGGCGCATATCAAGAGCCCGTTTCGTCTGGTGACCGTGTCGAGAAGCAGGCGCGCCAACATCCAGCTTCTGCAACAGCGACGGCCGACAATGAGTGACTGTCGCCACCTCCTCGATCGGCGGATTCAAACCTTCAATCAACCAACAAGGAAGACTGGACGCACGTAAAGTTTTAGAAGTGTATGGCAGACCTCAGCTTTTAAAACTGTTCAAATCACAAAATTACAGCAACGTAGCATGAACCTTTGTTGCTCATTGTCCCAGTTGAATTACCAAGCAGGGTCCCTTCCTTTTCCGAAATGAACCCGAGTGTCGTTGAAATTCAAACGCCAGCATTAAAGTAATATAGCTAATTCTATTTCACTGCTTTAATTTCAAAGTTCAGTTAAAGTATTCATAGCTGGCTATAATATTCAGATTACACAAGCACAAATTAAGAGTGCGAGTTTTGTTACCATATTTTAGCTTACCTTTGACTGCAGCTCTGCTTGGTACGTACTAAATTTTACTATTGTTAATTGTTCAGAACCATTTAATTTAAGTTCAAAGTTAAATCTCTTATTTCTAAATTGTGTAGATTCAAGTAGCTTTTGAAATGATTGTTGTGGTAGTCCAAGACTAACCGTATTTTACTGAATTTCGATGTGCTTCAGAAAGAAAGCTCACTATTAACTTCAGTCACTAAACTAACTTTCGATTTTCCGGTTTTATTAATTCTTTTGCTAAATTAAGTCAGAGTGTAGCGAAATTTATTACTTCTGACAAACTTTCAGTTTTCACACTACACGTGTCAACCTTCAGTTGCCACGCTTCTAGTGCTAATTATATGTGTAATAACCTTTCTTTTTCAGTTAATATAGTAATTGTCCTTAGGACTGGCGACCGTAATTTCCCCCAAATCTCAAATATCTAATTACCATTAGTTAATTGTTAACGTAACAGCCGCACATTTACTTTATTTATTAACTTTACCGCTTTTTCAAAATTAATTTCCACCAGTTTCATTTGCATTTTTCCTTTCATTTAGATGTAACCCTTTCCTCCCTCTTTACCGACAAATTAACCTCGGTGACGATTGCTTTTCCCAAATTTCCATTAGGTACACGCGGTTTAATTTTTCACTGTCATTAAGGTCGATAAGTGAGGGGGAGGTTACATGTTAATGTAAGAAATCCGGAGTTTCTCCGTGGCCGGAAGTCTACGTTAAATTGTAAATCCCCTTCTATCAGGCTGGATAAGTCATTTTATAGATGAGAGCAAGACTAGGGTATACCATCTCCTGTAGGGCCACGTCCAAATAAAGCACTGTTGTGCTCATACCGAATCTTGATGGGAGCTTTATCTTTTAAGTCCCAGAGAAGCAAACTTTCTTGAATATGCAAATAGGACTTTTACACAAACGTATTAATTTTTCGAAAAAATATTTCGGTAATTAAGGATTTGTCAGAGGAGTGCAGTGCCATCAAGTTATTTGGAAATCGATTTTTGTTTTCATGTAGGAAAGGGATATACGGGCTGTCTCCCCTAACAAACGTCAGGAACATTTTCACTGATGATGTCTCGACAGGTACATGCTATTTCTTTTTATCAGTGTGTAGCATGAGGTACCCCAAACAAATACTGCTCATCACTTCTCTCATGTGACGCCCAGTGTTCACGGAAAGCGTCAGTTTGTTTCCTGTTACGAAAAAAATTATTTTTAAGCGGAATTTTGGGTGCTCATTCCACAGAACGGCCCAAATTAGTCTAGTGCGATATTGGTTTTGTCAATATGCATTAACAGGGGCAGTAAAACACGAAAAATAACCGGTACTCTAGCAGTGGCGGCAACGCCCTAATCCGCACTGACTGCTGTCGTCATGCAGCAGCCCGCTACTCAGTCGCTGCTGGAATACAGGTTATTCTTTGTGTTTTACCGTCCCCGTCAATTCATATCGACAAAAGCAATATCGCACTGGACTAACTCAGGCCGTTCTATGGCATGGGCACCGAAAATTCAGCTATAAAAGTAATTTGGCTTGTAAATGGAAATAAAATGTGCTTTTGGTCGACACTGAGCTCCGCGTGAAAGATATGATGAGCAGTATTTGTTTGCGTAATTACAGTTACACACATGCAAATATCTGCCGAAACACCAGAGAAAATGCATCTGACAACTCTTCGGAGAGACAACTTGTGCCTGAGTGAGAGGGGTGGTGGGGGGGGGGGGGGGAGAGGAGAGAGGAGGAGGAGAGAGAGAGGGAGAGAGAGATAGAGAAAGAGAAGGTGTGGAGGGGGGAAGGAAGGAGTTGATAATAATAGTAACAACGTTTAAGAAAATTAACACCGATACAGCAGTGATTTCGTCAATCAAAACTCGTTGTCGTTTTTAGATGTCTACATGAGTAAAATTGTGTTCTAAATGCAGTTGTACACGCATCAAAGGGAACTTTTCAGTTAGTGTTCTCATCATCACATCTCGTTCCAACAAAAAATAGATTGCATCTCGGAGACGAGATCGTGGAAAATGTTTCAGTTGTCCCAAAGAAAGATAACATAAAGCTGACTACTGCGTATAAACGCTCCCTTCAGCTATTCTGCCGTGATAATGTATTCAAAATGACGAAGTGGTTGCTAACAGTTAACAACCGTAGGGTGAAAATAGCTCTGGGGTCAGAGCAGTTCACCTTGGCTCTTTAATTCCAGGGAGCTAGCGAGGTGAGGAATCTCTCCCGTTCCGGAACTGCCTGAGACGCTTCGGGTTCCGGCGCTAATTACTCACGAGCAGTTAATTTAAGGCAGCTGATGGTTAGGGAACCGCGACCGTTCTCGCTGCTTCTATAACAAGATGACGGAAGAGGATGGGGGCAGTTACCAGGAATATCGCAGAATACCTCTGGGAGTCTCATGCAGTTATTTACAAATCGGTGGCAAGCAAAGAAATATTTGTAATATGTCAGTTTGTCAATAGAGAAAAGACAGAAAACTTTATTTTTTATTCTATCGACGTACCGCACTACGGAACGTAGAGTAGTTCAGACTTCAAACACATGTTCTTGGACGTCATCGTTCAAAACCCTGAACTGACACGTAGATTTATCCTTTGTCATTTTTGTAAATCACTCACGACAAATGCCAGGATGCGGCTGTAAGTAATAGACGGTCAGTTTCATTCACGTTACTTTGAGCTTGTACTCCGTCCTTAATTACCATGCAACTAATAGGATGTTAAACACACTTTTAGTTCCACATGTATTTACATCCTTAAATGCTTTTTCCTACTTATATTGGGGACATCTATCAGACTGGGAGGAGGAAGACTAGAAAAAAAGCAGAGAAGGAGCACGCTGACAGAGAGAACCAGAAGATAAACAGGAAAAAAAGTAATGAGTGTGGGAGATACCAGGACATGAAAATTTACTAATTTTTTCATATCGCCTAACAGTTTTATTTTAGTGCCACACATTTTAATAATTCGATGCATTGAAAGCATAACATCAGTGTTTCCAACATCTGTGATCGATTACCTCAACTATTCGACAGTCAGTATTTATATTACCGGAATCGTATCCTCAAACAACATATGAACAATATCTCCCTGTCAGTACATTTTAAGATAGTACCGTAATCCGACATAAATTTATTTTTTTCTTTTGCCTTCTTTCACATCTAAGATAGAATTGCAGTCGTTCACTTAGGTTTGCTGTCACGTTCTGGAAGTGCTGTCTTTGGCATTATTATTTTTTATTTTGTGCTGTTGTGTGCTTTCATATATAAGAATGTGTTAATTCTGAGCAAAATATTTCTGTGTGCATAAAAGTGTGTAACTGTGTGGAAATTTTAAAGGATTAGTGACAATATTATGAAATTGATAGATTGCTACTCACCACATAGAGGAGATATTGAACCGCAGACAGGCACAATAGAAAGAACGTATTCTTTTTGTTGTGTCCGTTTGCGAATGAAGATCTCCACCATATGGTGAGGTACAATCTACCGTTTTCATGATACTGTCACTATTGCAGCCTGGATTTTCCACTGTTTAAATTTAAGGGATAGTAATTTAAACAACATTTTGATAGAGCGACGAATTAATATTGATACCTCGCTTGCTGTGTGAAGCAGTGTGGATAGAGAAGCGGACACTTGTTGTCGGGATCAAGCATTCTAACCTCTTTGATCACGAGTGAGCTACTCATAGCGCGTGAATTGTAACCTTGCAAGAGAATGGATTACTGTTTACACGTGAAGAACAGAATGATAGGTTGACAATTAAATTTGTTTAAACTTTTATCGAGGCACCCGCGGTCTTGGGGTTGATGTCCAGAGACCCTCACTCTCTCACGGTGCAGGAGCGATGTAGGTCTGTATCATGCGCCTGACAAAGCGATAGCCCATTTCATTGGTTCTCACATGGCATTATGCCGTCGTTTCCAATGAGCCTTACCTGCCTATTGCTGAAGGCCCTTGAACCACACTCTCTCTTAGTACATATCCTGCTTTCGGATGTCCCGCAGCCCTTCTTTTACTTCCGTAACTTTTTCCTCGAACTGAGTTACGACCGTACTGTGATAATACCAGCGCATTTGACATCCCCGAAGTCGATCTATGGCTTTCTTCAGCAGCACAGGTCACCGAATGTGATTGAGAGGAATCATCCTCACGTCGACTGACAGGTCATTTGGAGATCTGTGTGCACTCCTTACTTCGACACTGACGTCCAGTCCGCATGGTGCCATACTTTCAATGGGAAAAAATATACCGTTCACGCCTTCAAGGGATTCACCTCACTGACACACCGGTCGTTTTGGACATATGTTTTCAACACATCGCCTGGTGTGCAGAACAACAAGAGGTGTCTGGCTATTGGTGCGAAAGATATTGTCCCTAATTACCCGTACGACTCATCATCAGATACCTACTCAACTGCGCGACTGCTACGGTCGCAGGTTCGAATCCTGCCTCGGGCATGGATGTGTGTGATGTCCTTAGGTTAGGTAGGTTTAAGTAGTTCTAAGTTCTAGGGGACTGATGACCGCAGATGTTAAGTGCCATAGTGCTCAGAGCCCTTTTTTTTTTTTTTTTTTTTTTTTTTTTTGCACGTACTCAACTGATCCTCTTTCTGGACGCGGTATACTTCCCGCGAGTGAAGACTAACTCTGTGAAGTGGATTTGTGGACACGCAAGTAACTATTTGTTTGCTGGTAGTGAGAAAAGGATTCTTGATTTCTGGCAGTTCCTTAGTAAACACCACTGTGCAGCTGTCCACAGTCCAAATTGAGACAATTTTTCTCCAATTCCTTTGCAGTGTCTTCCTTAACCCACCCCAGAACTGGGGTGTTCTTGTCATGAAAAGTTGACCCACGCGTCTTCCACACCGCGTTTCTTCCACACTTAGAACCGATATTATCTGTGGTCATTGGAATGTTCTCGGAAAAACTGTATGCCGATAGTCTTAGTGAGTCTGACTAGCTGCGCCCCCCTCCTTGCGACACCTGTTTTCTGCTATTCTCGGTAGTTTTAATATAAAAATGAATAAATAAATAAACCATTGACGTCCATTATTCCTCTACTCCACGTTCCCCGCTTTCCTTGGTTCCTCGAGGGTGGCCAAACCTCGGGTGAGACCCATGCCCAGTTTGATCCCATTCGTCCCTTTGGACGACAGGAAGGCTTCTATATATAAAAGAAAGATGTCACAGTGGTCAACGCATGTGCTTGGTAATTTTAAAAAGGTGGTAGCGTCTGTGATTAGTAATAAAAACGTTGTCGGCCCCTGGTTCGATACCCAACACCGCTTAAATTTTGATTAGTAATCACCACTGGTGGTCGAGGACTTCCAGCGTTCTACCAACGACCTTGTCAAAGAGGGCGGAGGTGCGGACAGAGATTCAGGGCACTCACTCGTACTTGGGGTGGAAAACTGCCCCTAAAGGTGGAAGTATTTGCAACGGTCAACAGGATGAGGATGCAGAAGCAACGGAAACCGCAGCATTAAAGGCATAACGTGTATCCAAAGGACATGTCGCCTGCAACTGAAAAGTGCCATGACGGTCTCACCGTTGGCTAAAGATTCCGGAGTAGTCCCCCAATCAGATCTCCAGGAGGTGACTGCCAAAGGGGAGGTGACCATGAGAAAATGATTGAACAATCAACGGAAGCATAACGTTCTACAAGCCGGTGCGCGACATGTCAGAAGCTTGAACGTAGTAGGGAAGCTAGAAAATCGGAAAAGGGGAATGCCAAGGCTCAGTCTAGATATAGCTGATGGTCAGTGAAGCGAGATGGAAGAAAGACCACGATTTCTGGTCAAATGAGTTCAGGGTAACATCAACAGCAGTAGAAAATGGAATAACGGGAGTAGAATTCGTTATAAATGGGAAGGTACGGCAGAGAATGTATTACTGTGTACGGATCGAAACACTGGTGTCTCATGATGAAATACAAAGCACGATAGATAAAAAAGAAAGGTCTACAACGCCTGGCAACATGATCCAAAGGATCAGTCCACGAAAAAATAAACTTATCTCCTTGTCAAAGCTGATGTTCAAAGGAAAACCAGAGCTCTAAAAAACAATGGTGGCAACGGCCGTGTCGCAGTGGATACAACAGTTCCCGTCAGATCACCGTCGTTAAGCGCTGTCCGGCAGGGCCAGCACTTGCATCGGTGATCATCCAGGACGCCATGCGCTCTTGCCATTTTTCGAGGTGCACTCAGCCTCGTGATGCCGATTGAGGAGCTACTCGACCGAACATTAGCGGCTCCGGTCAAAGGAAACCATCATAACGAGTTGGAGAGCGGTGTGCTGACCACACGCCACTCCTTTCCGCATCCTCAGCTAAGGATGACACAGCGGTCGGCTGGCCCCGTTGGGCCACTTGTGGCCTGAAGACGGAGTGCTTTTAAAAACCAATGGTGGACTATAAAATCAAGCGAAATGGAAAATTTAGCAGCAACCAACAGCTCCAGAGCCTTCTTCATTATTACATAAGCGCTCTATGGCCCCTCCAAAAAACGCCTAAACACCATTCAATCTAAAGATGGTACACTACTTTTTAATGACTCGGTATATATCGGCTCTCGGTGGAAGGAGCACTTAAGAACTTCTGAACAGAGATTCAGAGTTGCACAAGAATGTTTTTACAAAAATACTCCAAACACTCATTCAAGGCCATGTGAGTGATCCGCTTCCCTTCAAGAGGTTGAAGAAGTTACCCACCAATGAGGAATGGCTGGATGAAATCCCGGCTGAACTATTTAAAAATGGCGGCACCGAATTAATCTAAACCTTTCACATCCTTTTTACCAAGATATAGAACCCTGAGATCTACGTGACACTACTATCATCACTATATTCAAAAAAGGCGGTAAGACTCTCAACAGCTGGAAAAATCCTTCTTAGGATTCTCTCCAAACGAATACTTCATCTAGTTGAATAAACCCTACCTGAAATTCAGTGTGGCTTTAGACCTAAGCGACATGCGGTGGATATGATTTTCAGTGTAAGGCAAATCAAGAGAAATCCCAACAACAGAGCCAATCCCTTTACATGGTATTCATAGACATTGTCAGAGTTGATGGTCACGAAGTAGATGAAGGTAAGGAATTCTACTACCTAGGCAGCAAAATAACCAGTGACGGACGGATCAAGGAGGACATCAAAAACAGGCTACCATTGACAAGAAGGACATTCCTGGCCAAAAGAAGTCTACTAGTATCAAAAATAGACTTATATCTGAGGAAGAAATTTCTGAGAATGTACATTTGGAGAAATGACTGTCGGAAAACTGGAACAGAAGAGAAATGAAGCATTCGAGATGTGCTACAGAAGAATGTTGAAATTAGGTGGACCGATAAGGCAAGGAATGAGGAGGTTCTGCGCAGAATCGGAGAGGAAAGGAATATGTGGAAAATACTGAGAAAGAGGAGGACAAGATGATAGGTCATCTGTTAAGACATCGCGGAATGACTTCCATGGTACCAGAGGGAGCTGTAGCAGAGTACAGAGATTGGAATACATCGAGAAAATAATTGATGACGTAGGTTGTAATGTTACTCTGAGACGAAGACGTAGGCACAGGAGAGAAATTCGTGAAAAAAAAGGCATTTATCACATCCTCTTTATGCGGAAGATTACAGCCCCGTAGATCGCTTGAAGGTTTGCACGTATGTTGTACTCGAGTTACTATATAGCAAATTTCCACTGAACTGCTACACGGAATGCCACCTGCAGCCTAGAAGACGTTTCGGTGCAACGAGTCGTGAATGGGATGAAGAGGTAGGCACAGGAGATGAATTCGTGAAAAAAAGGCATTTATCACATCCTCTTTATGCGGAAGCTTAGAGCCCCGTTGATCGAAAAACTTCTTGAAGGTTTGCACGTATGTTGTACTCGAGTTACTATATAGCAAATATCCACTGAACTGCAACGTGGAATGTCACGTGCAGCCTAGAAGACGATTTGGTGCAAAGAGTCGTGAATGCGAGTCTTACAGGTATTCTGCGTATTGGTTTCTGTTAAAAGTCACAGTTGAATTAACGTGACCAGCTCCAGATACAGATTGAACTAAAAGACATTATACGGGTTGATACTTGTAGAGATAGATAACAGCAATCAGTCACTTTTTATAAAGCTGTTTATTTATACAAATAGTGCCGTTGTCGGTTTCGAACCGACAAGCTCATCATAGACGTCTTGTTCACGATAAGATAAATTCTTGGTACTTTACATGAGTTTTCACTTTTTATTGGGGTGGTGATGCCCAACAACCAAAACATTATGTGAGACAATGTCTATTTAACAATAACAGTGGCTAACAAAGATTTTAGACGATGTAAATAAATTATGAAATTGAAAATTTTTTGGTTACGGATGTCGAAAATTCTGCACAGTTACGTTCCAGTGCTGAGTGCTTGTATTCATGCTGTAGCGAAGACTATATGAAGCACTTTTTTATACATATGTACACATTGAAACACGTATGTAACATAGCAGCGATGGTGAGGCACGTTAAAATCTTTGACCAGAGAGCCTATTTTCGTAGTTAGTCTGCGCTTGACCGCGCGAGTGTTGCAAGCAGTTCAGTTGTACTCGTCATGTAGAGCAGTACAGTAGTAGCCGTCGTGCAGTACGCTAGTAGTCGTCATGCAGAGCAGTCGGTTAGTAGTAGCAGCCCAGTGTGGTTGTGTGATGTAGTCTGTCGGCAACACTGGTCAAGATGCTGAATGAGGTATATTATTAATTAAGGTAATCATCAGATAATGTAAAGTTTATTTATTGTAATTAATTTCCAACAAGTGCCCCAATAATAATTTTGATTTCAAAAGCAATTTTACAAAAAAATTTATTTAATTGAATTAACGATTTCATTCCACTTCCCTTAAAGAAAAGTTTCAGTTAAATTTAAAAAAAAAAAAAGGAATATTATTATTTGCAATGCAGTTCCTCCAAGCTGTGCGCAAGAATAAGAGCAGAAATTTGACTAGCAGGTACAATGAGGTAAGAATTTAATTCTGGTTTGCACAGGGCCAAAGACCGATATTTCGGTTTAATTTAATTATCATTATCACTGAGATTTCATTAGCACTGAATTGTTTTTCATTATTTTTGTGGGAGCTTACACCAGAGTCAGATAGCGAATTTCACATTTTTGTTGCCTTTGTCAGTATATTTCATTGCAGGGAGGTTATTCTTGGGTCCCATTTATTATTATATTTTTCTTTTAAAATTTTTCTGGGGAGGTTACACTTGGCGACCCTGCCAGGATCGTATTTCGTTGAGACTCTTTTGAACAACAGTCAGATATCTGCTCTTATTTACTTAGATATAATTAGGATTTGGCGCTACGCTTTTACTAATCTTGTGACTTTCTTTCTACAGGTCAATGGCAATTCGTTGCTCTGTTGTATTTGTGTGTTGTTTTTGCATTTGTGCTTATTTGTTTTGTGAATATTTGTGACTATTGTAAAAATGCCGCGAAAGACTGTGAATAGTGTATCGCGAGGTATTACGAACGAAATTACCGGCTCAAACGACTTTACCGATAGGACATGTGACACGCAGTGTAATGATGACAATCCTGCGTTCACTAACAATCAGTGCATTACAACCACTAATGATGACTTTTATCTAAAATGAGGAACAAACAAACTCAATTGTCTCGTCTGTTAATTTGACGACAGTTGATGACGCGGAGCGGTCTATAGTAATGAGTGCTGCCGAGCTTAACACACCCGATTTAGAAAATCCAAGTAATGTACAGACAAATTTTTCGAATGAAAATGGTCAGTGTAGTGAAAGTACGACGGATCTATTTAATTCCGAAATAGTGTCTGACAGTGTACATCCGACTGATAAACCTTTCTGTAAATTACAGAATGACCAAATGGTCACGCAAAACAAGACAATTTCAGATCCACCATTAAATAGCACGGAGAATAGAAATGCTAATTTTGTGTCGGATCCAATTATGGCATTGCTGCTACAAGTTCTTGAATCAAACAAACAACAGAGTGAGAAAACAGACAACAATTTCAGACAACAGAGTGAAGATTTCAGACAACTTAGGGAAGATAACAAACAAGATAATGAAAATCTCAAACAGCACTTAAATGAAAAACTTGACAATAATGACGAAAATTTCAAACAACTTAGTGAACAAATTAGAGCCGTTGCCGCGCAGTGCCATGACACTAAGGAACAGTTGCGCGTGGAAATTGAGGCTTGTTCACGAAAAAATAGCGAAGAAATTAAGTCTGTTGCGCAAGAATTAAGGAAAATGCAAACAGCCGCAACAGAAACACTCAGAGACGAAATTAGCGGAGTCGCTAAACAATGCTCTGAAAAAGCTACACAATTACGGGACGAGTTTAAAGCAATGACGGTAGAACTTTCGCGCACAATGGATTCAAAGATAGACGCGAAATTCGAACAGCAGAACACTCAGATTAACGAGCGCTTTAATCAGCACATACAGAACAGTGATACGCGTTTCCGTAAATTTATTCATGATCAAAATAAAGTCAAACGTCAAGTCATGGAAACAATCACGGCTCAGAGACAAGAAGACAAACGTAAAATGTTCGCGAAAGCGAAGACATACGTAGACAACAATATTGCCTCAGTGTCCGACGAAATTAATTCCATCAAACAGTCGAACACAGAATTACGTGACGAAATTTCCAATCTTAAATCAAAAACAGATACACACACAGTAGATATTCAGTGACAGACAGATTCGGACAATTAGAACTAACACAGGATTGCGATGTCATCAAAGCTGATGTTAAAAAACTGAGCGAAGCTACACGTAAGTTGCAAAAACAGATTAATGCGTCCGATTCTAAAACCGATGATCAGGCAAAAATACTGACTGAAAAATATGATGAATTAGCCAGTCGTATTGATGCTATTGAAAGTAATAATGATAATAAATCAGACGACACTGCACCGGTTTCATTTAACCAAACACCTGAATTTCAAAATTTGCAGCAGACAATTAATGAGATCGACTCGTCTAACAACACGTTGCGTAGAAAACTGTCAAGTTTACAGCAAGAAGTAACAGAGATGAAAAACATTTCAGTTAATAATAACATACAACAGACGCCACTTTGCGAACATCTGTCAGACTCACGCAGTGCATATAATTTGGGTAATCTACAAAGAGTACGCGATTTAAAATCTGAAAAGCTACGCAACTTGAAATCCGAACTGACACAGAAAAACAGATTCTCGCACAAACCTGAACGTGTTCACAAATTCAGAGACGATAACGTTGATTACGAGCAGTTTTTATCCGTAAGAAAAACTAAGGACTTTAATAATGACAGAGCACAGATACACGATTTGAACTGTATACGACGATTTATTTTTGTACTTTCACCGCTATTACCTGTAACGCAGAAACTAGCTTTGAACTGGATACGACAATTTGCTCTTGAATTTTTACCAACATTTCGTGTAATGCAAAAACTTGAATTAGTATGGATACAGCAATTTATTTCTGAATTTTTACCGCCATTGCGTCTAACGCAAAAGCTAAAATTTATTTGTAACGCGTAATAAACCTCAGGGGATTCATTACGCTTTAATGAATATGTGCCGTAGCGAGCATAGGGCCCCGAGCTGTAGTAGTGCTGTTTCATCTTCAGTTTTCTGCACTGCTGCCTTCTCTTCTACTATCCTTTATATCTATCAAAACCGCTCTTTAACTATTGCTCTATTTAGAATTAAGAATATGTAATGAAAACCCGATGTGACAAATTTTTACCGAAAGTGACAATTTTTATTAGGCACTCCAGAATTACCAGCGTAATTTTGACATCAGGGAAAATTTTAATCATCAGTACGTGTAAAATTATCAGTAACAGTAAACGCGTTTTGTAACAATAGACGTTTTCCACCGTAACAGCATGAAAGTCAGCCGCTTAGCATACCTAACCAACAATGCAGTCTACAAGGTCAACCAGGCTTTAATGTTCCGCCGCGTGCACGTATAGTTCAAGATCCAACAAATAGTAACGCACGGGAGCAAGGAAACAACTATGTACAAAGAAGACAGTATTTCAATTCCCATCGCAATACACCGTATAGGAATGACTATTACGACAGACGTAAAAATAATGAGAACAATTTTCAGCGTACATCTAACAACAGTCGGACATACCAACAGCAAAATTATCCGCAAGAACCTATTCTCATGAATGAACCGGACAGTAGGTATCATCCAGAGCGTAATACGTCTGGAAGAAGTAATAGAACTGTTCAAATAGTCGAAATACCACAACATCCTCCTAATAATAATAACACGTCAGATAGAATCTGACTAGATAATGTACAGATCGCATCTTCCAATAATACAAGCACTACGTTTGACACGCAAAATGTTGTTCACGAAAATGTAATTACTTTTGACGACATCAGAGACACACTCTTGCAGGAAAGACCATTTGTTCAGAAAACTTAGGTATCATCCAGAGCGTAATACGTCTGGAAGAAGTAATAGAACTGTTCAAATAGTCGAAATACCACAACATCCTCCTAATAATAATAACACGTCAGATAGAATCTGACTAGATAATGTACAGATCGCATCTTCCAATAATACAAGCACTACGTTTGACACGCAAAATGTTGTTCACGAAAATGTAATTACTTTTGACGACATCAGAGACACACTCTTGCAGGAAAGACCATTTGTTCAGAAAACTATTTCACATCCTGTCATCGAAATTAAAATTGGTTCATCGAAATTCTCAGCAGTAATTGATTCTGGATCACCTATATCAGTAATAAATGAGGAGACTTTTAACGAGTGCAACAAAGAGAATACTTATCCGACATTACCTTTAGGCAAAACAAAAGTGAAAGGAGCAGTATCGAGTAAAGGAGTAGACGTTAAATTGCAGACACATTTATCATTTTGTATTGGAGGTCATATTTTCCACTCTAATTTTTGGATTGTTCCTTTATTGACAACAGACGTAATTTTAGGTACGAATTTTCTGGTACAACACGATGCAGTCATTGACTTTCAGAATTCTTATTTAATGTTAAAGGATGAAAATGTACAATTGGCTTTAGAATTTCAGCACTCTTTATCTGCGGAAGAACAAACAATTAACCGCACAGAGGTCATTTCCGCAACACGTAACATAGACTGTAATCCCACATTGTTCACGAATACGTACGTACACAACGATAATACTCCAGACGAAGCTGACTACGACGTAATGCAAATGATTTCCGATAAAGTTAGACAAAGCAGTGCAACTACAGACGACGAACGAATGCAACTACACAAAATTCTTTTACAGCAAGCTCCAGTTTTTGACAACATTCCTGGTACTATGTCCGGATTTATGTATGAATTTCAAGTCAAACAGCACGATACATTTAAAGCTAAACATTATCCCATTCCGTATATCCACAGAAAACAAGTTAAGAAAGAATTGCAGGATATGCTTGATCAAGGAATTATAGAACCAGCAGTTAGTCCGTACATAAACCCGCTACATATTGTTAAGAAAAAAGATGGCTCACTTCGCCTCGTACTTGATTCACGTCACATTAATGACATTATTATTAATGAAACAGATCGACCACAGACACTAGAGGAACTTTTACAGAAATTTCATGGTACAGCTATTTATTCTACATTAGATTTGAAATCGGGATTTTGGCAAATTCAACTTCATCCAAATTGCAGAAAATATACAGCTTTTCTCTGTTTCGGCGACTGTTATCAATTTTGTAAATTACCATTCGGCTTAACTATTTCTTCTGCAGCTTTTATTCGCGGTTTGAACACAATACTTCCGACAGAACTTAAGGACAGAATTACGACGTATGTAGACGACATTCTTATTGCAGAAGCTAACTGGTCCGAACACAATCTGATTCTTGAACAACTGTTACAAACTTTCCATGCACAAGGACTCACAGTTAATCTTAGTAAATCGCACTTTGGCAAAACTTCTATAAAATTTCTTGGACACGTAATCTCAGCAGAAGGCATTGCACCTGATCCGGAAAAACTTCAAGCTCTACGTGACATTACGGTTCCTACGACAAAGAAACAATTACGCAGATTTTTGGGCTTAATTAACTTTTTTCGTAAATTTATTCATCACTCCGCTTTAGACACGCCTAGACTATGCCAATTAACAGGTAAAAACAGTATTTGGTCTTGGGATAAGCAAGCACATTCTGAATTTGTGAACCTGAGAGAAGCCTTGTTGAATGCTCCACTTTTATCGCACCCAGACCTTACTAGAAATTTTTCCATTGCCACCGACAGTTCTAACACCGTTTTAGGCGCACACATTTTCCAGGAAATTGAAGAAGATGGTTCAATAGTAATTAAAAACATCGCATTTGCAAGCCGCATTTTGTCACCTGCTGAACGAAATTACTCCGTTACAGAATTGGAAACATTATGTGTTGTATGGGCTTTTACAAGATTTCGGCACTTTCTTTATGGCAGACATACCACCGTGTACACAGACCACAGAGCGATACAATTTTTACTTTCGGCCAAATTCACTCACGACAGATTAAGCAGATGGAAACTTTATTTACAGGAATTTAATTTTACAATAGTTCACATTCCCGGTACGCAAAATGTTATAGCAGACGCACTATCGCGTTCTCTCGGCAACAATCAGCAAGACGTAGCAACCAACTTCTGCAAAACAAATTTCAGTGTCATGTACATTCAGCAAGTAGCATTTGAAAATTTTATTTCATCGTCATTACAGGACATAGCACAAGAACAAAATAAAGACAATGTGTGGAAAGAAATTAAACACCTTTGGCAAGATAGGAAAAATGTTACGATTAGGAACCACTACACTGTACGCAATGACATTCTGTTTCGCCGTTCTCATCCTGACAGCAACAATTGGTTATTATGCATCCCTGACGAACTTGTTAACAAATTAATCTGGTACACTCATTTAAGTTACGCACATTACGGAGCACGAAAATGTTTTCTTATACTGAGACAGAACTGTTATTTTAACAACATGGAGAAACGTATACGACGAGTTTTAGCGTCTTGTAAAATTTGCCTGAAAGCTAAATCAGACACCACTTTACATATTCCTCCTTTATATCCCATTGTACCTGTTAAATTAAGACATATGGCCGCAGTAGATATTTTTGGTCCGATTCCGAGAACTAACAGAGGTTTTTGCTACATCTTTGTCGCTGTTGAGCTCACTTCAAAATTTGTTACTTTCACTCCGTTACGCAAAGCTACTGCTAAAACTGTTTCGAAAGCATTTGTAAAACATTTCTATTTCATGTAGGGCATGTGATGAAAGTAATTTCTGACAATGGATCTCAATTTCGTAGTAGCATATGGATACGCATGTTACGAGCCAGAAACATTTCTCCGATCTATATATCCAAGTACCACGCTTCTTCGAACCCCTGTGAACGGTTAATGAAAGAAATTGGTAAGCTGTGCCGAATATACTGCCACAAAAGACATATTGATTGGGATACACACATACTCTCATTCCAAGATGTAATTAATTCCATTCCAAATGAATCCACTATGCTATCTCCGTCTGTTATACTGAAAAACGTTGAACCACCAAACAAAATTAAAGAATTTGTAAAATTTCCTACATCTCGTCGCTTACGACACCACGAAATAATTGACATTGCGCTGAACAACATCAAACGTGCCGCAGAGCGCCGGAGAAGACAGCAAAAACAGGTTTGTACACGCCGCGACTTTCACGTTGGACAGAAAATATTAGTACGTACACACTATTTATCCAGCAAATTTAAAGGTAAGTGCAGTAAATTTGAACTTCTATACGCAGGTCCATATCGGATTCGCAGCATCCCTCCCCCAATGTTGTACACGTCGAAACTTTGAGAACCAGAAAATCGAAAGGCAATCACCATATCTCAAACATTAAACCGTTTATTGAATGAAATCACTTTATGATGTAACATGCTATGATGCCATTTACTAATGCAATTATATTCACCTGACTAATTACTGATGATTATCGTATTTTTTCTTGGCAAGTGCCCGGCAAGGTAAGGTTAGCAGGTCGCTTTTCTTGTCGTTACACATCAGACCATGCACATTTTCCACTTTTTTATGTACGATTGTATTCCAGTTTTGTCTATATGCACTGTGAAATAGTTAAGATACAACACACACCAGTCGACTTTGACATTTTTTTTTTTGGCCTTATAACATCTCAACATCGTGACTTTTACATTTTTTGCTGCTGCATTGTGATATTCTCTGTACATTTTGGCTTTGAACACTGTCAATGTCTTTGACATATTACGTTGTCTGTAATGTTATGCTGTATGGTTAATTGTGTCACCATAAACCAGTCATTATTTAGTGGGTATATGATTTAAATGCAAGACGTTAATCTCTGTTCATCAATTTCAGAAAGAAATGATGCGTGTAAGAAATAAATTCAACAGAAATGGGTATTTCAACTACGGAATAAACGATAGAAGATGCAATAACTTTATGAGGAAGAGTAAATGGATCAGGATTAACAATCATTAACAAGAATATACTATACTCATCGTAGAATAGCAGTCTTAACTAATTTTTTCTTTCAGAATACAAGGTGATTGATGCAGGCTGTCGGACAGAACTACACATCTTAGTTTTAGTGATGAAATATGCTAGAGATAAGGAATAGTTGTATAATGAGTAATGAAGTGATATTTTTGCAGATGGAAATGGAAATGAGCGTTTGGCGTCATTGGCCGGGAGGCCCCTCGCGGGGCAGGTCCGGCCGCCTTGGCGCAGGTCTTATTACATTCGGCGCCACATTGGGCGACCTGCACGCCGGATGGGGATGAAATGATGATGAACACAACACAACACCCAGTCCCCGAGCGGAGAAAATCTCCGACCCAGCCGGGAATCGAACCCGGGCCCGGAGGACGGCAATCCGTCACGCTGACCACTCAGCTACTGGGGCGGACATTTTTGCAGATGATAATGAATAATGATGAAGAATATGCTATTATGAATAATGAAATTTTTCTTTACAGGTGATGATAATAATGAAGTTATGATAATATGGATAATGAAGTGATTGATAATGAAGTTTTTTCTTTACAGATGAGGATAATGTTGAAGTTATGTATTTATGCTACGTAGTTATTTAAGTATTTGTTGCAGTTTGTTTTGACAGCAGGTGTTATATTGCATAGTAGGATGTTGGAAAGTTTTGGAAAGGACAGCTATGGAACACATGTTTATACACATTTCACTACTTGTTAATTCGAAGTTCACTACTTTTCAGCATAGTGTACGTTTCTTCTTTCAGGTCAATAATCCATTTTGTATTTTTTTTTCCAGCAGAAGCTTTTCAAGATACTTACTAAACCTGTTACTTATTATACCTGTACTAGCACTTACATTTTTTACCCATTTGTGTCTATCATTTATAAATGTGATCACATTACTGCCTTGTTTCACAACCTTGCTACAGCTGACTCATGACGAATGACGTTACACATTTTTCATTTACAGGAACAACCCAGAACCAATTTTTTTTCTTTTTCTCTTCTTGCTTTCCCTTATAATAACTCCACTGTTTATTGTAATGAGACTACTTATAATGTGTATGATTATT
Organism: Schistocerca cancellata; assembly: GCF_023864275.1. NCBI lineage: Eukaryota > Metazoa > Arthropoda > Insecta > Orthoptera > Acrididae > Schistocerca > Schistocerca cancellata. The sequence goes on from NC_064626.1 coordinate 957,141,757, forward strand.
AATGCTATGACTGTAATTAGCTGATTTTTAATAATGACTTCGTAATGATCTGAATGTCACTCAATGAATTGTTATTACTTCTTAATGATCTGAATAATACTGAATGAGGAACAATGTTTTATACTATTAGATACTTGATGGCCACTGAGTGCCAATAATTAATGTCACTCAATGAATTATGTTATTAATTATACCATTAATTAGCTCTTGTTTTCAATGTTGATACTTTGTAACTGGAAAAGAATATGATTCTTACTATATTGAAATGACAAATGATTAACTATGCTTTATAATTGGAAAAGAATGCGATTGCTTCATAATGCTTTGTAATTAGGAGAAGGGTAATGATTATTACTATTGGAATGACCAATGATTAATTAACTATGCCATACTTTGTAACTGGAAAAGAATTCGATTATTTAATAATGCTTTGTAACTAGAAAAAGAAGGTTACTGATTCTATGTAAAACAATTAATGAACATTTTTCTGTAATACTACATACTTGGTACAGAAATGTTCAATCACTGGGCTATGAATGCCGCAAACTACTAATGACGACTGTAATTGTCAATATTATGTGACTTAATGTCCTTCACCTCATGAGCTAACTACCCTGAATTACTGCAATATCCATTTGTCCTGTCTATCCTAGTGATCATGGAGCACTATCTTTAGTTTTGCACTAATTCTACGTTGGTGTGCCTTGTAAGAGCGTGGTGTTGACACGACATGCTGTCCACCACCGTGAGCGATGAAGACGTTATTATGGTCCCACTGTTTGGTGTACCTAGTGTACTGCCAAAATGAGAACATGGAACATTAGTACGACAGTTCAGTGTCTTGGCTACACTGGTAAATTCTGATGGGAAAAGAACTTCAAATTGTGTCACTTGGTGTTATACTTCTGTGGAAAGATATGGACTTTCAGAACAGCTGTGTGCAATCTAAAGTGCTACAACCATGATGCAATCCTTCCCTTTCCTATCCTAATTCTTGTCACATAGTGAAAATCATTTTTTTGCTAACATTATTTATGTTCATGGGTTATACATTTTTTTTGATTCGCTGAACTCCAGTGCGAGTACACTTATGTCACTTGTCGATATGATTTTTTGCCATTATGTTTATTTATTGCAAAAATGCCTAAGACATTTTTTCGATTTGTTCTCAAGTACAGTATATGCACTCTTGTCTTTTATATTGTATATACATTTTTTATTTATTATTTTATTTTAATGATATGTTCTGAACTACAGTGCATGTGCACTTATGTTGTGTGTTAAAATGTTTTCTACTGAACTTCAGTGCCTGTGCATTTTCAATATGATTTGTACTCATTCTGTATATTCAATACTTCAGTATGTATGCACTTATGTCATTTGTTACTAATTATATATATATACATTTCGTAAATTGCTAATATGTTATCAATTCCAGTGCGAGTACACTCATGTCACTTATCAACACGATTTTCTGCCATTGTGTTTATTTGTTCTGAAAATGCTAAAGAAATTTTTCAGTGCGTGTGCACTTTGCTATCTGTCAAATAATTTGTATATACAGTTTTCTGATTTACTACTATGTTTTGTACTCACATCCTGTCTTTGTCTGATATATTTTGTACTCGGTGCATGTGCACAACATTTAATTTATGTACTAAATTTGAATATTCTGTAAATTGTAAAAATTTCTTGCGATGGCAAGTCCAAATGACTCACCATCGCTGCCAAATTTTTGCCCCCCCAGTGGAGGGTTATGAAACACGTATGTAACATAGCAGCGATGGTGAGGCACGTTAAAATCTTTGACCAGAGAGCCTATTTTCGTAGTTAGTCTGCGCTTGACCGCGCGAGTGTTGCAAGCAGTTCAGTTGTTGTCGTCATGTAGAGCAGTACAGTAGTAGCCGTCGTGCAGTACGCTAGTAGTCGTCATGCAGAGCAGTCGGTTAGTAGTAGCAGCCCAGTGTGGTTGTGTGATGTAGTCTGTCGGCAACACTGGTCAAGATGCTGAATGAGGTATATTGTTAATTAAGGTAATCATCAGATAATGTAAAGTTTATTCATTGTAATTAATTTCCAACAAGTGCCCCAATAATAATTTTGATTTCAAAAGCAATTTTACAAAAAAAATTATTTAATTGAATTAACGATTTCATTCCACTTCCCTTAAAGAAAAGTTTCAGTTAAATTTCAAAAAAAAAAAAAGGAATATTATTATTTGCAATGCAGTTCCTCCAAGCTGTGCGCAAGAATAAGAGCAGAAATTTGACTAGCAGGTACAATGAGGTAAGAATTTAATTCTGATTTGCACAGGGCCAAAGACCGATATTTCGGTTTAATTTAATTATCATTATCACTGAGATTTCATTAGCACTGAATTGTTTTTCATTATTTTCGTGGGAGCTTACACCAGAGTCAGATAGCGAATTTCACATTTTTGTTGCCTTTGTCAGTATATTTCATTGCAGGGAGGTTATTCTTGGGTCCCATTTATTATTATATTTTTCTTTTAAAATTTTTCTGGGGAGGTTACAACATATAATCTAAACCACCACTCACATACCAAGAAAATTCGCCACATGGGAGTATGTATACGAAGATGGATGATATTACAACCATAACCACTGAAAGGACTTTCTCTCTCAGAGATATTCCAGTATATACATTGATGTAACGGTTGAAATTTACGAACTACAAATGTGTCTTTACTTATTATTTACATGAAAAGAGAATTGGTGAAAATTATGATAAACAAATAAAGCAGCCAGTCTGTTATAAAGTAAAATTATTTAAAAAGTCTTGATCGCAGCTGATGTTAACTTCTGACCGGTTTCGAACTTTTAATTACGGACCATCATCAGAGTTTGTACCATCTGGATGACGGCGATAGAGCCTGACCCTCTGTGGAGGCCTCAGTCATTGTAATTGTTGCTCAGTTACAGTGACTTAGGCCTCCACAGCTGACCTGGCGCCATCGCCGTCATCTAGATGGTGCAAATTCTGACGATGGCCTGTAATTAAAAGGCCAAAACCGGTCAGAAGTTAACATCGGCTGCGATCAAGACTTTTTTTAAATAATTTTATGACAATAAAGATCGCTGTTCTCCAACAAAGTTATATAAAATTGTTACAGCAGTGATACTGTATAAATATTATGGTGCGCATTAGACGCAAAGAGAATGATAAGGGATAAATGTATGTAATTAAATATTGCAACAGTAGACATTATATTCAAACATTTTGATAGCTAGTTGATGGTGTTGTATGAGTAAGGGAGCTGTTACATTTGATGCACTCTTTCATATTGGGCTAGTGTTTGCATGTTGTTATTGTTAGAGGGACGGTTCTAGGCGCTCAGTCCGGAACCGTGCGACAGCTACGGTCGCAGGTTCCAATCCTGCCTCGGGCATGGATGTGTGTGATGTCCTTAGGTTAGTTAGGTTTAAGTAGTTCTAAGTTGTAGGGAACTGATGACCACAGATGTTAAGCCCCGTAGTGCTCAGAGCCATTTTTTTTTTGTTAGAGGGAACAGTGTTTATTTTAACTGGAAGGCCGATGAATGAAGTTATAAAGAAAGGCTGCTTGCGTTCACTGCTGTGGAGTCGCCATTTTCACTTCATGCGACCATGCTGCACTCTGGCGACGATCCTTGGCACTTCTGACGCGGTAATATAAATTCTTTGAGATCCTATATAATGTAGTGTATTTTTCATTGTTGTGTCTACTGTGGTTTTTTTCCTGGGTCTTTGAAATCAGGGAGGTTTGACTGGGACACCCTGTACCATAGTTGCCATGACTTGCGGAATGACTCGTGTAATACTTTTGGATACAGATGTAAATAATACAAATGTATTAAATGCATGACTTGCTTACTATAGGTGCATTGTTTCTCGTTGTAAGAACGAAGTCATATATTGTTTGTTACATGATACTTTAAACCTCTTTCATTAAATTGAAACAAATGTTTGGTCGTGGAAATTAATTGTATATTTATATTCATTCTTATAGTAATGGTTAACGGCGAGAAGTGATTCAGTTTAGATCGCAATACCTTTCTTATCGCATTTTCGTTCTGGAAATTTCTTGCAGTATTCGCATAATATTCAGTTTCTCTACGTCTTTGTCTTTCCCCATGTTTCAATCCCTGTTTTGCATTATATCTTAGGGTTACTGTTCTATTTGTGTCTACATTCATACCTGTCAATCATTTGTTTTTCTGTACGTGAACTCTCAGTACAATACACGCGGCATATTGAGCATATTGAGTGCCCCTTTGGGGGCGTTGGTTTATGCAACTGGGTGCTTGTTGTGTTTACTACAGTAATACTGAATCAGGTTTCTTCGTCATTACGGCAGTTTACTATGCAAGTAAGTCCTCTTTTGCGTTACCTGGACGTCCATTTCAACAAAATTTTTAAGTACTTACGGTCATTTCCCTGTGGAAGTTACGGTAGTTAGTTAACCGTTTCGTCGCATATTCAGTAGATGATAACTATCTTTTTTTGTTCTCAGCGCAATCGTGTGAACTGTTTATGTTCAGAATCTTTAAAATTTTGTTTATTTCCCATCTGAATCTAAAAATACGCCAAGAATTAACTTGCAATCTCTGACTAATGAAGGAGTTAAGGAGTACTTCATGAATATGCGATTTGGTGTTAGCCCAATAAGGATGAAAATAACTTTTTTGTTAGGAGATGAAAACTTAACATTATTTTTGACTTAGCAGCTGTAACAATCCGAAAAATATTAAAAATAGTATTAATGGAAAAATGTACCTGGAAAGATGACGTTGATTTTTCACCCTATGACGGCGTATGCCACCTGGGGGACAATAGATGTACTGATAGTAGTTTAAATATCGACCGCAACACACAGCGTAGTGGTATTGCTACCAGAGTGCCATTTGTTTCTACCTTTTAAAAAGGAATTCTCGCAACCAGAAAGCTCATGATGGTGCAAATGTGTGAAGCCAGCTGGAACGTACCACGGAAACGGACTGGTACTTCCTGCAGCCGAGCGAGTTTGAAAGGGGTTCAAATTGTGGCCATCCGAGTGGCGGGATGGTTCATTTTGGAAAGTTGTCACATAAGCTGGACGTGCTGCGTCACTTATGCAACGATGCTGGTGTCAGTGGTCACGTGGACATTCTCACACCTTTAGAAGAGTTTCTGAATCTCCACGCAGCGCATACGCTCGTCAGGGTGGTCGGATAGTAAGAGCAGCTGTAGCGTATAATACAGATATCACAGTTTGATAAGGGGGCTTGTGAGCCCAAATGTGTCAATACGAACTGATGTGAAACGGTTATAGGCTCTGTGACTAGACTACGTATACCCCTAGCACATCCTCCACTCCTGCCACAGCATCGACGTGCATGGTTCCAGTGGTGCCGTCGGAAGATCACTTGGAAGATGGAATGGCGGACCGTAGTCGTCCGTTACGAAAGCAGATGCACGCCAGGGAGTGTCGTTAGCACGTGTGACGTAGACCTGGTGAACATTGCCTGGCAGAGTGCATTCGTCCGAGACACACTGGCCCTAGGCTTTATGGTGTGCGGCGCGCTAAGCAACAGCTCTCGTTCATCTTTGGTGTTTCTGGAGGGAACACAAAGCAGCGCTCGGTAAGTGCTGAATGTTGTTAGAGCCGTTCCTTTGCCTTTCTTGCAACAGGAAGGTGACATGTTGTTCCAGCAGGATGATGCTTGCCTACACGTTGCCCGTGAAACTCAACGTGCACCGCAAGACAGTGCAGCAACTACACTTGCCAGCGCCATCTCCAGAATTGTGTACGATCGAGCACGTGTGGGATATGATGCAACGAGAAGTGACTCGTGCCAGTTGTAAACCAACGACTCTTACAGAACTACGTGAACAGATCGAGCAGGCGTGGCATAACGTATCCCAGGACAAATGCTCGCCATCTGTATGATCGACTGGTGCCAGAATCAGCGATTGCAGTGGCGCCGGCAGAGGATACACCATGTACTAATGTGGATGTTGTAGCATCGGACGATACTTGGTACCTCAGAACAAGTTCTGCTTCTGATCTGTAAATGTAATCATTTCACGTACTCCGTACGCACTGGTGTAACAATAAATCAGGAGTCAATTGGAAACCTCTAAAGAGACGACTAATCTTTTTCAAGCAGCGTAGTTGACTCTAGTACATGATGTACGGGTGTACATGACGTACGACACATTCGTCCTTTGTAACTTCAAATTTCGAAATTAATCCAAATATTGTTGCCTAGCCTATGACACAAAAAAAAGAAAACGGAAATGTGAATCAGTGGCTCAGCATGAGTCTTTAATTATGCACTTTCATGGCACACAAAGTATCCGAACTGAAACTGATGCCTATAAAACAACGCTTTTTTAGTTTTTATGATCCCTTGTCGACAGTACCGTTGGTAATCACTGATCTTACACGAGTTTTGTGTTTACGGGGGGTGGGGGGGGGGATGTCTAAACCATTTCGCTATTGAAATGTTGCCATTCTCCTTCCATTCGTCTTATACATCAGCCAGACATTATTTATTGCTGCATACAAAAGCAACGTCAGTATTGGTTAGCACTATTTCTTTTCTATCGTAGAATAATGGTCGATATCTTGGTCCATTCCGTCCATCATAATATAGCAGGACTGATACCCTTAACGAGAAAACCTATTACATTTTGGTTCCCAGCACTGAAACGAGCAAAATATGAGAAACACGGACAGTTGGGAAGTGGGAAGTTCCTAAAAGTCAACAAACATGACATAAATGTGACGCCTTTTTTCACACCCGCACAGCAACGTGTAATGACGATACTATATTAAAAGTTATTTCCGAACTGACAACGGCTCGGAGAACAGTGTGCTGACTACATGCCCCTCCAACAATTCGCATCTAGTGACATCTGTGGGCTGTAGATGACACGGCTCTCGGTGGGTAGGTTAACGTTGAGCCTTCTGAGCTAGTTTGGACGCAGTTTGTTTTATCAAAATTATTATAATTAGCTTTATATTTATTCCCATTTAAGGTAACAATTAAACAGTGTAAAAAGTATTAATAACTTGTCAGTAACGATAGTCTATTGAATAGATTACGCATTTTTTAAACATCGCAAAAAATGTAGACACTGCTTTCAAGTAAGATATATGGCGCTGTAGTGAATAAGCACACCTTCCCGTTGTACAAAACAAACGATCTCCGGCGGTGCCTCGCTACGAGTACCGCCCTTCGATTTGTGTTTTCGTGCACTAATCGAAGCGTTAGGGTTGCAGGTGCCAGCCAGCCAGCCAGCCAGCCAGCAGCGGTCCAGCCAGCAGCAACAGCAGCAGCAGCATCAGCAGCAACAGTCCGACCAGCAGCAGCAGCATCAGCAGCAGCAGTCCGGCCAGCTGCAGCAGCGGTCCAGCCAGCCAGCAGCAGCAGCGACCGGCCAGCCAGCAGCGGTCCAGCCAGCAGCAGCGGCAGCAGCGACGGCGACCCCGCCCGCGGCGGCAGCAGCTGCGGTGTTCCTGCCAGCCGTCGCCAGCGCCAGCAGCGTGGGACTTCGGCGTCCGTCTTCTTCCGTCTCGTCCGTCTTCGTCAGTCGCCAGTTTTCCTCTCTCGTTTTCCGTCCTGTACCGTCTTAGTTTCTACCTGTCGTCATGTCAGCCCCCACCACCACTGCCACTACTACCACCACTGCCATAGTTTACACTTCACCCTCCGCCGCCACCACCACCATTACATGGTGTGCTCAGTCCCCCCCCCCTCTCTCCATCCCTCCTCTTCTAACTCTCCCTTCACCCTCGCTCTTTGTCGCCCCCTCCCCAGCTCCTTCCTCCCGCTCCACTACCTCTGATCCCTTCCCCCCACTCCCCCAGCGTGTCACTGCAGCTCCAGCTAGGGTGGTGGCGTCCACGCCAGGACCTGCCGCTTCCCGCCACCTCCCTGTAGCTCCTGTACCTCATATCACCACCCACCCTGCCGCCGCCCTTAAACGCCCTAGTGGCACCCCCACCTCCTCCGCTCCCAAGAAGGCACCTCCCTGTCCTCCTCCCCCCCTCCAGGATGCCATGGATGTCTCCCCACCTGGCCCTGCTCCCTCCGCCTCCTCCTCCTCCTCCCCCCCCTCTTTATACAAATACCTCCTCTCCCATCCCGATCCTTCCCTTCTCGAGGCCCGGGACCTCTCTCTCCGCCAACACTTCCCTGGTGCCCCCATCTCACTCATCACTCCCAGATGGGATTCAGTTCTCATCTCCTCCCCTAGCCCCACCCTCCATACTGTCATCCTCTCCCGCCTCCCCATCACCCGGTTTGGCCCCAACGCCTCCCTCACCCCTGCTCCTTCTCCATCTCCTACCCACCAACCCAAACCCCTGTGTCACCTGCCGAGCCTCACCACCGTGATCACTCGGCTTAGTCTGACGATCATGGAGGAGGAGGTGTTGGCGGAGCTCAAGGTGTATCCCTCGCTGGAGGTGCGGGTGGTCCGCCACATTTTTAACTCCACCAGCCCCACCCACCTTATGCAGGTTTTCTCCTAGGATGCCCCCTCCATTGACCGTCTCCTGAAGGAGGGTGCCCTCCTCTTCAACCAGCGATATAAGGTCGACCCCTCTCGTTCCCCTCCTTAATCCCTTCGCTGCCAGAGGTGTCTGCACGACAACGCACACCCAACAGCTGAGTGCCGCGAGGCCCCCAGCTGCCTGCATTGTAAGCAAGTGCACTTCCTCTGGCAGTGCCCTAACCTTCAGTCCCCTCCCTCCTGTAATACCTGCAATCTCCTCCATCCAACCTACTCCCAAAAATGTAAAGCCCGACTCTCTCTGGCCACTCCTGAACTCACCGTCCCTGTCCGCCCTCTGGACGCCCCCACCCCTCCTTGCAACTCCCTTCGTCCCCTCCCCCCCCCATCCGCTGGGGACATCATCAGGTTCCTCACCATTGTCCTGCAAAACGTCCACCCTTTCCAGCGCCCTCATACCCTCCAGCAGGTCTCCCTCGCCGCCCGTTCTGTCTTCCACCTAAAAATGTATGCCACCTACTCCCACAACCAGGCCCATTTCACCTTCTCCCGTCTCGACACCCTCAACTAAATCCCTGTCATGGGGCGACAGCACCGTATCCTGTTCAACAACATCCATTCCCGCCAACAAGAACCTCTTCATGCACACCCTTGCAACCCACCACGTGGATGCCTTCTTCCTCAATGAAACCTTCCTCCAACACCACCACACCATCCACACTTTGCCCTACCTTCTCCACCACTCCGATAATCCCCTCCTGATTGTGCGTGGCGGAGTTGCCATTGCTCACCACTGCCAGATCCCGGTTCAGCTCCAAGCTCTCCTTCCCGATCCCACCGAACACCTGATCCTTAGTCTCTTCTTCCCCGGCCTTACCGTCACCTGCGCCACGACCTATGTCCTCCCAAACGCCCCTATTCCTTTCCACTTCCTCTCCCTCACTGATCATACCTTCTCCTCCTACATGATCACCACCGACCTCAACATCAGTAGTCGTTCCACCACCCCATTACAGTGGTGGCATTGGTTCCTCTCCACCCTCCTAGGCGATCTCGTCCCCATTCCCCACCACACCCACCCCAAATCCAACTCCACCATCCTCCACACCTATAAATCTCTCATCCGCCCTATCCTGTTACGCCCATCCTGCCTGGATCTCCGCCCCCCTACCTTTTACAAATCCCTTCAGATCCTTTAACGCCATGCTCTCTGCCTCGCCTATCGCATCCGTCTCCCCTCCCCCACGTTGATCCTGTACGACCTCATTCCGTTCCCCCACCTCCTCCTATTTCTTGAAAGCATACGGATCCTCTACACTCCCGTAAACTCGATCCTCCTCACCCGCTTGTCTCCCCCATCCTCTCCCAACCTCACCCTCTGCCGCGCCTGTATTCCCACGTCCCACCTGCTCTCCATCTCTCAACCCTCATTACCCTTTCCCAAGGTGACTTCCGCCAGCTCCCCCTCCCTGATGATGACCTCCTTCCGTCCATCTACCCCTCCTACCAACTTTGATCCTCCCTCCCTCTTTCTGTGTTTGTTCCTTTGGGCACCCTCCCTCCCTTCTCTTCCCCTTCCCACCCTCCTCCATTTCTCCCCACTCCTCCCCCGGGCTTCCACTCCCCTGTCCCTCTACTCCTCCTCCCATCTCCTCTGCCATTGGCATCTTTGTTCTCCCCTTTCCCCCACCCCCTCCTCACCCTTCTTCCCCTCTTGGCAGGTCCCCGGACTACGTGGACATTCGCGCGCCGGAGATCATCGCCATCAGTGTCTGGTGTGTGCCGTCGTGTTTTATGTTCAGTGTTCACCGTCACACTCGATCAGTCACCTGTGCCATCGACATCTTCAGTGTTTGTGCGTCGTGTCAACAGTTTGTAGTGTGGATTATCGTCGAGTGTGAACGGCTCCATGTTTGTATTTATGTGTCTACTGTTTTATTACCCGCCATTATGTAACTTACGTGTATTCTTCTGTTTTTTCTCATCGTCTATTCTATGGCTGAAGAGCAGCGTAGAATGCTGCTGACAGCCTGCCTGTTGTACAGGTTTTAAAATAACAATAAAGAAAAAAAAATTGTACAAAAGAATAAGATTTCCAGTGACAACAGTGTCAATAAGGAGTTCAAGTCCGAATATACTTACGTTGACGGAACATTAATAGTCGGTGTGTCACATTACAAACAGCGTGTAACACTAGAGTGGAACTCATAATGTAAATATGCTACTGGTATTCTGATTGCGTTCTTCTCGCATCCTTAATATTGGATGGGACAAAATATTCCAAATTGGTTTTTGTTTCATACAAAACAGAAGCCGCTTTCGTTGCATGTTGTTCTGCGGACTTACGTGTATCAGTTATTTCTTACGAATCTGAGAGTGAACTGCGCTATATGACTCATTGTAAGTGTATTACCTGTATTCTACGTTATTTTTGCTATCATCCGTTTTCTGTAATTTCTCGCATTGAACGGAGAACACCATTTTAGTAGGTTTTGACAGTATAGGCATTCAAATTCATTATATCTTACCCCAGATCGAGTAAGCGATTCTGTTTTGAATGGTGTTGCTTTTTGCCACTGAGGGCCACTCGTTTCACAGCGTCTTGGAGAGTTTGAATGTAGATGTAGATGAGTAGGCCCTATGCTTTGTGGTCATGGTACCTATCACAGCCGGCCGTGGTGGCCGAGTGGTTCTAGGCGCTACAGTCTGGAACCGCGCGATCGCTATGGTAGAAGGTTCGAATCCTGCCTCGGGCATGGGTGTGTGTGATGTCTTTATGTTAGTTAGGTTTAAGTAGTTCTAAGTCTAGGGGACTGATGACCTCAGATGTTAAGTCCCATAGTGCTCAGAGCCATTTGAACCGTTGAACCTATCACAGTCTTCCTTCCAAATGCGACAGTAGTTACGCAGATGTTTTCACACGTTATTACAAGTGTTACAAACAGTACATTTTAGCGAAGTTAATGAAAATTGCGGTGTCCATTAAAAGCGAGAGTACGAAAAACGGATGGTTAAAAAAAAATAAAAAAAAACAACCTAGAATACGATCAATCTACTCACAGTACGTTTAAATCGAACAGTTCACACACTGATTCGTAAACAGTGAGGCCACAGAATACCACGTAAATAAACCAGTTTATGTTTCTTATGAAACAAAAATCAAATATGGAATCATGTTCCCCAGCCAATATTAATAATGAGAGCATAATATAAGCAACATACTTATGCTGCAGTTCAAAGAGTGCAATACACACAAGAAGGTTGTCGTCAGAAACATAATTTCCACTTGATAACAGACACACGGTCGAAATTACAATATCGGGTCTGGCAAATAAACACATTTTACCAAAACACTACCAGACCTGCCCAGAAAGTATGGATTAAAAATAATGTCGTGTAGTATTTGTATCTCGAAAAGTAATAGTACGAATTTTCGCGCCATTTTCTCGTATTCAGAATTCACTGCCACGCCACTTGGAGCGGTACTGTCGTTCTCTGTTTCCGTGGCATAACACGGGCCTTGCACTTCTGATATGTTGATGTTCTCTGGAGCGTAGTATCAGATTACATTCTTAGCAATTACGGTGTTTATAACGACGTTTCTAATTGTTTATTCGAACAAATGTCATCTCCATCGTTAGACTACTTACAATTCCCATCCATTGTTCAAAAGTTTCGTTACTTTTGGAGATTATCATGAAGCCTTTTTTTAAGTTTTCTGAGTTCATGTATAATGTACAACTTCTTTTAAGTGCCACATTTTGCAGACGTATTTCCATTAACAAGTAAAACCGATACGCTCAAATGTGTCGAAAATAGCACTGCCATTTGAAAAGAGGCAAATAACTCGAAATTGATGAAATAAGGAAAATGGGAGTAAATTGTTGTAGATTTCTTAAGTTTCATGCTGATTTACGCTTCTACACATAAAAGACAAATTAGTCTAAAGCTGAAATTATTTTTACCACAGGAGAAGAGCACAAAGTGCCACATACTTTTCAACAACACCCTGTCCATTTTGGCTCATTGTTGCATGTTGGATCACTGTATTGCAAATTAAAGAAACTTATTTTTCATAGCACTTACTACGACTTATTTTATATTTCTTTATCCTGTGGTAGGTTTCGAGCGTTTGGCTATTTAAAATGGTACAGTAAAGTTAGCGACAACCCGTATGATTACGTTATTTTACCACTGATAGATGCCAAACAGACGAAACTGATCAGAAAACAAGGGAGTGAATCAATAACTCCATAGTACTATCAAGATAATTATTTGCGCAATACATGGCGGCTGTGGAACGTGCCAATTGATTACGTATTTCTATTCAATTGATTCCGTATTTCTAAATTTCGTGAAGGCTTTTCACACTGTACCAGACATGCAGCTTGCAACGAAATTGCACGCTTATTGAAAATCGTCTCAGTTATGTGACTGGATTCATGATATCCTGCCAAAGAGGTCACAGTTCCTAGTAACTTACGGAAAATCATCCAGTAAAACAGAAGTGATTTCTGGCGCTCCCCAAGGTAGTGTTGTAGGCTCTTTGCTGTTCCTTATCTGCGTAAACGATTTAAGAGACAACCTGACCTGCCGTCTTAGGTTGTTCGCAGATGACACTGTCGTTTATCGACTAGTAAAGTCATCAGAAGATAAAAACAAACTGCAAAACGATATAGAAAAGATATCTGTATGGTGCCGAAATTGGAAATTGACCATAAATAATGAAAAGTGTGAGGTCATCCACAAGAGTGTTAAAAGGAATCCGTTAAACTTCGATTACACGATAAATCAGACGAATCTGAAGGCCGTAAATTCAACTACATACCTAGAATTACAATTGCGTAAAACTTAAATTATAAGGAACATATAGAAAATGTTGTGGGGAAGAATGTAACAGATCTACCAAAGAGACTACCTATACCACGCTGTCTCTCCTCTTTTAGAATACTGCTGCACGGTGTGCGATTCCTACTAGATAGGATTGACGGAGTGTATCGAGAAAGTTCAAAGATGGGAAGCACGTTTTGTGTTATCGCGAAATAGGGGAGAGAGCGTCACTGAAATGATACAGGATTTGGGGTGGACATAATTAAAACCATGGCGTTTTCCGTTGCGCGGAATCTTCTCACGAAATTTAAACCACCAGCTTTCTCCTCCGAATGCGAAAATATTCTTTTTGACGCCTACCTACATCGGAACAAACGGTCACCATAATAGAAATAGGTGTTCGCTTTTTCCGTGCGCTCTACGAGATTGGAATAATAGAGAATGATGGCGAAGGTGGTTCTATGAACCCTCTGCCAGGTACTTAAATTTAATTGGCAGAGTATCCATGTGGATGTAGATGTTGACAGGGAAACCATTA